>NC_058059.1:15415152-15720013 GCF_020085105.1 Siniperca chuatsi
CAAATTATTGGCGGCAGCATGAGAGAGAAGTAAACATGAGAAGGAGATGAGTGTGAGGATGTATTGGAGAGAAAGGTCATATCATGCAGAAGAAGAGAAGATTTTTTCTCATATGATGATAAGGCCCGGTCAGTTATTAGTATTTGGACTTTGGATTTAATTTGTATTTGATATGTGATGCAGTTGTGTGTGTATATGTGTGTGTGTGTGGTGTTGTGAATCGAGCACTTCGTAGGCCCCAGCTAAGCTCCCTAGTGGTTACATAAACCCCAGAGAGACCACAGAACACAGTGATCCTCATGTGACCAACTCCCACAATGACAAGCACAAACACACACAAAATGTTGAAATGAACCGATGAAATTACTGCAATTTCACTCCTAAATATACCATATTTGGTTTATTTGGTTTGTCAGGGTCAGCGCACATCTCTTAATGCATCACAATAACACCATAAAGAGCTGCTGCCTTGGTAGTTTGGCAGCATTACTGACTGCAAATTACACCTCTGAAGTCACTCTGTTGTCACTTTAGAGGAAATATGATGGCTGTGTTTACAGGACTGAGCAACTGATTATCTAACATTTTAGTGTGCTTGCTAAAGCATGAAAAATACACATTTTCAATGCATCAGTATTTCAGAGTTTTCAGTTGATCAAGCTGACTCAGTGGCTCTGCAGCAAGGTCAAAATTTTCAGCTTTTCTGCTGTTCTATAGAATAATCACAATAATATCGTAGAGCACTTTTAAAGGTTACATGTTTTGAGAAAATTAGATGTTACAATTTTATGTGTGTCCGTAAAAATGCATCATCCCAAGTCTGCATGTACGAGAGTGGCAGGATGCCTTGTCCTTAGAGTAAAGGAGACAGAAGAGCAGTCCAGCTGATCCAAGATACTGCTGTCATGCTCGTCTTACACTACCCAGGATCCTACTTTGTCACTCTCCTCCTGCTTTGCCTTCTCTGGTTGCCTGCAGCTATTGTCACATCAAATTCAAAGGCCTGTGAGTAGTGTGAGGCTGCTATAGCCTTGCTATAAGGCTGATTTACCCCCCTACTACCACGCCATGGCCTCTACACTGCCTCTGCTGACTGCGTAAAAGGGCCATCGACTAATCAGATGTTAGGATCTTGGTTGATCAATGGACCATTAGCCATTTTTTATGGTCAAGTTGTCATACATTACAGACTTACACATTCACAATAATCACAAATATGCTTTGGCTTTTAATAACCATTAGATTTTTTGATCTCGGTCTGCATGTCCTGCATTTATCCTAAAAGGGACAAAAATACTGGATGACTAAATCAACCAATCAATTATCAAAGAAATTGTATGACTACAGTATTATTCTACTAAATAATTACTGATGGCAGCAGGGCTAGTGTTTAGCTCTCTCTTTCCTGTAATGTCATGGTTCTTACTCACTATGGGTGGAAGTACCCACCCATTCTAGTCACTGCAGTAGCTGTAATGTAAACCAATGTTCCTCTTTCTTACTACAAAATCACAGTCCTCTTTTTCGTATCTTGCATGAAGAATTATTATATCAGCTTTTCTGTCATACATTATTATACCTCTGTGGCCTTGCACTTGTTGGTCTGTTCATGTAGTTTGATTGCTTGTAAATTGCAGGTATTCAATGGTATTTTGCTGTTGTAATCACTGGAAATCACTCTGTAGGGAGTCTAAAATGTCTAATATTTCACATACTCAGTTCAGAGAGGGTGACAGTGCACAGTAGGTGAACAAGTGAGGCCGGCAGCACTTTTTATTGTAAGTAGGACCTGCTTGTATTTGACATGGAGGCGTGCACTGCCATTGGTAAACATACAGTATGCCTCGAAGCCATGTCCTTTGTTCAGAAGACGCATAAACAGGCTGTGAATGGTATTCTTTATATGCAGTTAAATCATATATGACTGTCCTTCTGTAGCTCTTTCTCTAAATTGGACTCTGTTTGATTCCCCCCCCCCTTTTTGTGCTATATTTTTACATTTATGCAATATACAGTATAATAGAGCAGTCAACAAACTGTAAAGACCAAGGCTCCAACAGCTGCTAGAGTGGCTCAGCGACACGCAACATGAACAAATATCCTGCAGCAGTTTACTTTGACAACACAAAGTTAGATCACTAAACTGATGGAGAGCCAAACTACAGTTTTATTTTGCTAACAATGAAATAAACATTGTATCACCTTTCAGTGATACAGTGAATTGCTATCAATGCACAATGAAACGGTCCCGTCATCATATTGTTTGTTGTCTCCTGGCGTCTCAGACCAGACACCGACCATCTGCTCTCAGAATGCGTGCATGTCCTCTGACCTTTAATGTGCGTGCATGCACATTGAAAGTAGCTAGCTAACTATTGTACCTGCTCATCAGCTACTAGAGAAGAGATGGATTTTGTTATCACTTTAGCTGTCGCTGTCATTTTAACAACAACTGACTGGCTAATTCAAATCAATTTTATTTACATAGCGCCAGTTCATAACAGAAGTTATCTCATTGCAGTTTTCCTATAGAGCAGGTCTAGACCGTACTCTTTATAATATTATTTACAGAGACCGATCAAATCCCACCATGAGCAAGCACTTGGCGACAGTGGCAAGGAAAAACTTCCTTTTAAGAGGCAGAAACCTTGGACAGAACCAGACTCAATGGTGGGCGGCCATCCACCGCTAACGAAAAATGTAAAAAATGGCTTCGGAGTGGAGCCACATTCATTCATAGCTAGATAATTCCTCTGTTGATCGCTTACTCTGGAAATTAGCAAGCAATAAATAATAATGATCAAAACATACAATCAAAGTTAATATGAACAGTTGGCAAAATAAACAAAGTGCCAATGCGTTGATTGCTGTGGGTATAAAGGAATTCTGGAAATTTCTGGACATGTTTGGTTTAGGTACCTTGAAAGTGCTTGAAAGGTTCTTCAATTTTACTCTTAAAAAGCTGTACGAACCCTGAGCACTGGTTTAGACCTGCTGATGTAGTCATCTGGAGACGAGGAAAGTGATTGCTTCTGCAATGACTGCTAGAGTTGCACTTTCTTTCATAAAGTGGAAAATGAGAAAAAGAAAGAAAGGAGACAGGCAGAAAGATACTTATGGCTATCTGTGAATGAAGCTGGTATAGCAGATTTTTTTTGTGTCTTGCATATTTATTATTTAGATAAAAATGTACTTTTGTAAGTCAACTATATTTGAAATAAAAAAAATGCATTGAATGAAATATGTATTAGCAATGCTTAGGTAGGCAAATATAGTTCAAATTAGTTTGAAAAAGAAAATACTTTTATATTAACAACATTGTGTGTTGACTTTGACTGTATTGTAGAAATTAAGAGGCTATGAAGTATTAATACGTAGATACTGGCAGTGGCAACTGACTGAAGGTCTGACAAAATAAATTTGTTTAAAGAAAGGGTAAATTTTTTTCTGTGGTTTATTGCAGACTTGGAATTTTTTTCATTGCCAGATGTATTCATTTTTAACACAATAGATGAAAGACAGGTGGGACTGTTTATTGAAGGTTAGAACATTTCCTGTATTGACTAGAAGCTTTGCAGTCAACTGTGACTAACTATTTATAGCAGGTGGGTGACTCACTGCCACATTTATAAGGTACACCACCTTACCAACTTTAGATTTCATGAGCAAAATTACATTTTAACCGTGCGCCACTCCCTCATTCTAAAAACAGACTAACTAATAAAGTAGATACTGTGGAAAGAGCACATGAATAAGAAAAATCTGAAACTGTTTTTGTATTTTGTTAGCTGTCATTTCAGTCAAAAGTCCTGGTTTCAGAGAATTTGAGTGTGAACTCTCAGTCAGACTGACCCACAGTCTCTCTCTCTGTTGTCTCCCTTCCTTTCACATGCTCCATATTAAATTTCCCACTAGAGGGCAGCAGGACACACTGAGTAAAAATCAATAATTCATGGGCAGGACTGAGGACATGCTCACTGTGAGGGGAAGGCACTGTATTTAGTTACAACCTCCCCTAAGAACTCAACATGGTGACATATCAAACTAGGTTTAGTAGTTTGATAGTTCGGAGTCAAGAAAGTACTTTGCTGAAATTATTAGTTGATTGACACAACATCATGAAGATTTATGGAATTTATTTCTCAGTTACTTTATTATGATTTTTTACAGTTTCGTTTTTGGCTGTTGGTTTAGGGCGCACTTTGTCATGAATCTAGTCATCACGTTGGGCTCTGGCAATTTGTGGTGGACATTTGACATTTCATAGATTAAACAAAATACATTTATGATCAAAATAATCAACACAATAATTAAAAAAATATTGTTGCATTATACATTTGCTGAATTTAACCCCAGATGATATAACCATGGACTGATATACTACCAGATATTGCTAATGATATCCCATTCTAAGCTTTGCCTTGGTATGTCAGGTAATATCACAAGACCCTCAACACAGTGTTATTAATTTAAAAGCATTAAGATTCTTCAGAGATGAAGGATTTTTGTTGTGTTTTTTCCCCAGTGTTGGGATATACTGTATAATTACATCACAGTACATTTAGCCATTTCCACACAAATGAAGACCAGAAATTTGGAAATAAAGTGACAAGATCTGTGAAATCAACCCTGTCTAAAGAAGGACAAGGGGACAGGAAGGGACTGTGTGTGTTTGTGTGTGTGTGTGTGTGTGTGTGTGTGTGTGTTTGTGTTTGTGTGCACGCACGCATGTAGTTTGGGGGAGGAAGACATGTGAATGGTTTTTAAGTGAGAAAATAGAACAGCACAGATGTGTGTAACCCTCAATCCCTGTTGAGCTGTTTAGTGTTTGTTTGTTGTACCCAACCGCCCCCTGGGTGCCTCGCAAGAGGTTATGGGTCATTATCAAGCCTGTGACAAAACTCTCTTACACAAGGAGAGGTGTGTGTGCTTAGCCAGTGTGTGACAAACCACACACATACACGCAATCACCACTTTTTTAGGTGAATTATAAACTTCAGCCTCAGTGGAGTCCTGAGGATTTCCCTATAAATAAACATTGCTCATCCAGTTTTAACCATTTCCCTGCAGATTTTAAATCAATCCACACTTACAATACAACCAGTAAATATCTCATATTTGTTTGAGTCTCCTCTGAAATTTAAACCTGTATTACCACATGCTCCTGGCGAGCACACGGGCACGGCTGGAGCTCTCAACCACCTGCAAAGTACAGATGGTGCATCCCGCCTCCACAGACACCTGCTATGGAGTGCACTAAATGGCCATTAGTGAAGGGGGGTAAGAAAAAAAATAACAAAGCAGGCAGTAAACATGCTGGCATGTCATATCATACACATTACCTCAGCCAGATGGCCAGCCTTCTGGAGTGAAAGTGACACTGTAATCATTAATGTAATGTTATGTAGGTGGTTGTGATAATATGTAATAACACATTTGTAATGATTGATTTACCGGCACTGCTCATTTATTTTTAGTTTTTTTACATGGATGTTATACAAAACAACTGTACCTGTATTGGCACAGGATGCTGAATGGATGATATCATGCACTTTTTGCATTCTCAACTTCTTTTCTCATGACGTGCCGCCTCTCCAGCTTTGGGTGCAAATACCTAGAATTTGATATTTGATATATTGCAGGGTAACTTTATAATAGCACTTTGATCACCTCCATTAGCAGTGAGCTATGGGATCTATTGTGAATGTAGCAACTGAAGCCCAGTGAAGCCAAAGTTTGGCTGATTGCTCCTGCCCCTGTGGTGCTCCCCACACACACACACACACACACACACTATCGGCCCTGGTCGCCCCGGAGACCTCGGCAGTACTGCAGGAATGTGGCTCACTGTCTGGTCGTAAGGGCTGTTAACAACAGTTTAGTATTGTCTCCTTTTTTTTATCGGTCCACAAACAAACAACACACATGGACACACTCCCTGTCCATTACTTCAGAGGCAAGACCCTGAATAACACATGTTGGGGACAGGCATGTGTACATGCCTAAACCATATATATGTGCTCTCTGTCTCTCCCTTACTTACACACAATAGTTACACGTTACATACGGTCATGAAAGTGGACAAATTAATTAATAGAATAAGATAATGAAAAGACTCATTAAGTGCACCCCGAAAGAAAAAACACAGTTACTCCTCTGTTTGAAGATTCAGATGTTATTAATTGTAGAATGTGGCTAAATATTTGTTAATATGGCAACCTCAGTCATGGGTGTTTTTGCCCTGGTAACTGCTTGTGGTGCATAACTAACTGATTTGTATGTTATGTGTTTGAATGAAGGTGCTTTTCTTACATTAAGAAGCATTTAGTGTCGCTGTGAGTGGTAAAGCATTTTATGCAATCTGGATTTTCTGTTGCATTTTTTTTTTATTTGTTGCTTGTACTTAAAGGCAATTAAAAGCATGTTTAATTTATGTAGAGGTGAATGAGTGAAACTTTGAATCTTGTCTGTTCTTTAGGCAAAGTGACATTCTACCCCGACCTGGATGAAGAGATTGATTACCTTCACTCTGTCATCGAAAAACAGGAAGTAACAGAGATCAAACCACCAAAAAAGCAATCCAAACATCCTGGTAAGAACCCTGAGCCCGGTCATGAGACAGAAATATACCTGTATAAGTAACAAACACTTCCTGTTTTGTGTTAGGAGGTGTGGGATTTACTTCAAACATGAGGACTGTTCTTCTAATATAGAGAGTGATTTTTTTAAAAAGTGATACAGGATTTAATTTTCTCCCTACATGTCCTCTAATTGACAGTAATTTCCATCAGATATTGATTATGACTCTGTTGCTGTTTGTGTCTTCCTCTCTCCAGCTGCCGTCACCTCCCAGACAGATGTTAAAAACAACAAAACAGATGCCTCCAAACACAAACAGAAAAGCCAGAGTCATCTCTCAGATGAAAACCTGCATGCCATCACTGCAGCCCCCAGCACTGTAGTTTCTGCCCTTCCTAACACACCAACCCCCCAGCCCAGGGCCACTGGAGTTGAGGGCCGAGCCGGTCCAGTAGCTGTGCCAGCATCCAGGAATGACGGCATTATTGTTAGTGAGTATGATTTTATGTCCTCGACACAGTAACACAGCGATGGTAAGAGAGCAGATGCCTGTAGCAGTCTTAAAAGGCTTTATAGCACTCAGAAAGTGAAAACGACTTTTTATTTGGTGGTAGGGAATTCAGGGTGCTGGTATAAGATAAGGGTGTAAGCAGATGATGGATAATGTTAAAATATGGGTAATTTTGTCAGCCTCAATTCTTGTTAAGCAGTTTGACTTTTATTCTCCATTTGCCCCCAATAGAACAGTCAGTTCTTCTCATCATACTGTGGTCATTGCTTTTATGCTGGGTATAATTTTACCCAAGATGACCATAACAACTCATAATCAGCAAATGAGCTAAGATATAATGTCTCAGCAAGGTTGTCGTCTCACTCAATCACTCCTTAACTTGCTCTCTTCCCCTTTCTTTTCTGTCAACCTGCAGTAATGATCTCGCTGTGTGTGGTGGTGGGAATTGTGGCAGTGATCCTGGCAACTGTCTGTTATGTCAAGTAAGTCTGAACACATACGTACATTCAGAAGTAATGCAAGAAGCAGCTAAATGTGGTCTTTTTGTTGTCGAGTAAAGAACAGTATGTTATGGAATTCTCTAAACCAAATTAATATACCAATCAGAGTTTGTTTAAGTGATTTTTAATTACATAATAAACCAGATTAAGTCAATTATTAATGCTTATAAATTAGCAAAAACAACAAAAACTGCACTTTATTTTTGATTTACAGTTAAGTGGAGAAGATTAGTCAAATAGTTTAGTTATGTTTAATGTGTACACAGTTTTTCTCATAAGTGTACATTCATTGTAACGTTTGATGTGATTGAAATGTAAGTTGGCATCATGATATTTAAATTTAAGTATGTATCACATTGTTTAATGCCAGCCAAATGCTCATCATCAATTACACAACATTTTATGGAGGGGTCAGCCTTCACCTCAAGCCTTTTAAGAGATTAATTCAACTATTAGTGTGTTTTCTGGCAAGTACAGCTCAAAGACACCGGGAAAAAAGTGTTCCTTCAGCACTGCTGGTTAATTCAGTAACACTTCACAGAAGACTACTTGTGGGTCTATTTCACTTTGTGGTATTTTTTTGAATTCACAATTTTGATCATTTATACATATTGAATACACTTTGACCCTTAAAATCAAAGCCTCCTTCCATTTGCTGTTCATGTATCATCAGCTGTGAGCTTATGTTAAAGGATGTTATAATGCCAGAGGCAGGAAACAGCCCTCAGTATTGCAGGAGACTCAGATTCATGATGTCCCCCACAGGTTGCAGAAAGAATCGCATCTAGCTCAGAAGGTCGACTACCCTGCATTCAGAGGGGCAGGTGCGCCTGCTGCCACAACCAAGGGTACCCCGGTAAGCACATTGCTCTTCCTTCACCTAACTGCTTTTGTTAGAACTTGCTTTGTTTCCATTTCTCACTTCTTCTTCTGCAGCAACCACATGATTTACTGCTGTGCACAGTTTTCAGACGTATTATCCACACTTCCTTCTTTTATTCTGTCCTCAGATGGGAGATAAGAGTCTGGCCCAAAGTGCCCAAATGTATCATTACCAACATCAAAAACAGCAGATGCTCTCAGTGGGAAAGTAAGTTTTGTTTTTCTACACTCTTTCTGCCACTCCCTGCCTTTCCCCTTTTATCTGTCCCTCATATCTCTATGTAGACTTTAGAATTTCAACCACATCCTCTGAACTTGCTTTAACTCAAATGCTCAAATGGGTTTTTTTCCCCCTCTGCAGTCACAAACCTGAACAGAAAGTCCATGACATAGAGGTCACATCCGATGAGGAAGAAGTGGGAGGAGACTTTACAGTATATGAGTGCCCTGGTCTTGCACCGGTGGGTAGACACACAGGCATACACAAAATGAATCATTTCTGATGCTGTTTGATGACTGAGAATCCATTTTTCTTCCCGCCTTGACAGACTGGAGAGATGGAAGTGAAGAACCCTCTGTTTGATGACTCGACTTTACATTATCAGGGGAATCACAAGTGAATGCTGAACACTTTATATACACGCACACACACACACACACACACACACACACACACACACACACACACACACACACACACACATTTCTCTGGAAGAAACCACTTGATCTCACACTGCATGCATAGAAATGGAGGACCCTGGCAGAGAATGAGGTGATAAAAATGATTGTTTTCTTCTTGGCCCTTTACTATATCTGCCCCGAGTATAGCTTTTAATACAACAAATGTATGTTGGGTTCCTTGTTAATTTATTTCTATCACTGTTTCAGAGCATTCCTGTCTTTTAACATAAGGTTTAGACTCTTAAGTTAAGATTTTCTCCTCCACCTTTGTAATTTTCCTTCATTTCCACAGCTATTTCCAAAGAATGTGATACAATAACAGAAAAGTGTACTACAGACACACACACACACACACACACACATATATATAAGCGAAGATGGTGCCCTCCCTTGTTTTGACATGCTAAACCACATTAGCTAGTGGATAAACAACATTTCTATCAGATAGCCAGGAAATATTTAAAATTAGTCTCTGTGATATCTCTGTGAAAACTCCCTAACACAACACAAGGTTTAGCACTGAAAATGTCACCGTTGGTGTTGCTAATTTTATTTCTTGTCATATCAGCTGCACATAAAGATTTTAAGAATATAGAATATAATGATGATGATGATGTCTGTTTGCATGGTTTGACTGTACTGTATTTGAATCATGGCAATCCTTTGATGAATTATTCTGCCTCCTGTATGTATGCATTCTGTTGTTGGAGGAAGAACGTACAGTGATAGTGACTTCTGAGCACTTGAATAAAATTTTTGGAGACAGACTATACTGATGGATGTGTAGGTGATAAAATATCTTGTATTGTCCCTCTTTCCTCTCTGTCCTTGTCGGTCCCAAGTTAAACTTGTGCTGCAGAATGTACATACAAAGAGTGAAAGTGTTCACTTTTTATATATATTTGTACATGCAGACCAAGGATTGGAATTAAAACTTTTTACCACATGTGAAAATCACTTTGTTTAGCCTTTTCCTTTTGTGCTTGTCATGATATACATTTCTTGGACATTTAATGCCTTTATTGGTGAAATGACAGGAAATGAGGGAGAGAGATGCAACAAAGGTCCAAACGCTGGACATTGCTGTTCATGGTCAGTGTCTTAACTTAACAGGGGTGCGCCATAACAATGCAATAAGGCCATTTTGTTCATTCTTATTAAACATCTAGTTAAAATAAAACAAGAATAAAACAAAGAGGAAGAAAGAAACCTAGTAAGAGATTTTATGTGTGATAAATGCAATGGAAGCATATCAGAAAAGCGATGGAAAGAATGTGCAACTGTGCTCGTATTATCTGGTGGTGAGTGAAATACATAGAATTTGTTTAAATCTGTGTTATTCTCTTTAAGGACAGTCAATACAAACTAATTCTGTGCAGCCAAACGTTCAAATCCACAAAACTTCCTTTTAAAGTCCTGGGTTTGAATATCTCACTCAGTGTAACATCATATAGCTTCAATGAAAAGCTGAAACAAGCTGATTCAGAATATAAATGTGATACTGTGTGGAATATGATGATTTTTCAAACCTTAAAGCTTAACAGGGAAATGAAAGGAAACTTGATGTTAAGGGGTTAAAGAGAGAGGTGTCAAACCGCTGTGCTATAAGCATTTCCTCTCATGAACTGTATCATCACACACGCCTTTCACCTCGCTGTGTGCCGCTGACTTTCTGTCTGTTTTTTGGTAATCCTGTTTGACCTTGTTTTACCTTAGGCACATAAATGACTACACCCAGAAAGTGTGTGTCTGTTGGGGGTAGGGGCAGAGAGAAAGCTTGCATATACCTCCATGTGGGTTTTGTGTATGTGGTTGTATGTCCTTGTGTGTTGGGGAGGGGCTAGGTCAGCCTCCTGTCCCCATTGAGCCACATGCCAAGGGCCGTTAAAAGCCCTTTGTGCTGGTGGAGAGTGGAAGGAAAGCAGCCATTGGCCCTCGGATAAGAACCTGGGTGGGTGGAGGGTCTGTGAAGGTGGGTATCAAAGGCAGGGCCGTTAGGAAGAAAATCAAAAAGCCATCAGACTTGTTTGTGGGAGACGATTGTGCTGCTCAACAGGCGAGGCAGTATTTACATTCCAGCGTTTTACTTAATCAAATCAGTAACTTTTAAAAGTAGTGACTGAGACTTATGCCCATCATGTTTGAACTTCATTTATCTTTTTTTATTTAAAAACATTACAATTAAGCAGTAAAATTACCTTTTAGTTGTGTTTTTGGTGTCATTATTCACAAAGATCTTTGTAATTGTAATTTCTAACAATCATATGAAGAAAACATCAGGGGATTTCTAATAAATAGAGCTTCTCAGAAGTGTTTAGAACCACCAAATGTAACTGACACTGTCCCCTCTTGAGGTGACAAGTGCAGCTATACATCAATGTGTCATTTTCACAAGTTTAGACATGAGCATACCTATACAATCCTTGAATGAAAGGCAATGGTAGTTTCTTACAGCGGGACCAATTGTCGATCACATGACAGACATAAATCAGTCAATAATTTAGACTGTAACATCTCTCAGTCTGATATCACACACACGTATGCATGTGTTGCTTTCCTTTGAATGTACACAGCCTGCAGTGATTGTGAGAAGAAGAAGAGCAATTTACACGATTAAAAAACGCTAAAATACAGACTGATACTTCGTATGTTTTGGTTATATTGCTCCAGTTAGAGGTAGTTTTTTCTTCACTGGTGTGACTGGTTGAGGTGTGCAACACATTCACACTGCTGCCATAGCAACAGGCTTTCTTTTACCTGACACTTTCTCCCTTTCTCTGTTTGACTGGATATGCCGTACGAGCAGTGAGCAGATCTCTGAGGTGTCTTGAAGAGGCCACTTAAAAAGAACTAAAGACAAGATCTGAGACATCTGGGGGGTTTTCAGCTAAATCCCCAGATACTCCCCTCACACATCTCCTCCTCACTGTACCGAGCTATTCAACACTGACCCCCCTCCCCCCTCCCCTCCCCTTCTTCCTTTGGACACCCTGGGAGCTCTGTGCTCTGCTGTCCCTCTCTCTCTGAAGCCCTGCCTGAAGTCTACTATCTCTCTTGCTGTCTGTCTTTTGCATGACAATTATTCTCCCAAGTCCATGGCCCAGGACAATGCTTGTATAGTTGGGGTTTGATGTCTTTTAAGCTATTGACCAGGCTCTTGTGGTCTCCCCAAGGTTCCCTGGTCCTGGACCTACATGGCTTTGTATCTGGGAGAGCAGAAAGAGTGCTGATCTCCTGGTTATAGTGTAGTAAGAGCTGTTATTTCAGGTTCAGAAGAAGAAATTCTGTCTATATTCAATGACTGCTGTTTACAGCCTATGGCGACAGGCCCCCAAGTAGGCCATGAGATAAGTTTGAAATGTAACAAAATTATATATTTCTGCTAGACTTCTTGATTATCATATTTTTCTGGTGTTTTTCCATCACATTGTCTTGTGAAATACATTTTTATTCATCTAAGCCTCCTCTAATTAATAATTTAATAGCACAATCTGCAAAAGTAACATCATTATTTAATCAAATTGTTTACCAGTCACATATCACTTCATTTTGAGGTGATACCAGCCACCAAAAAGGATGGATCTGATGCTAATTGATTCCAAGCTGGATAATGTACAAGAAATATTCCAACACAACTTGATTATTGCACCTGCAAACCTTTAGACCAGTTTAGGACCTTATAGTCCATATCAGACTGGATGCCAAGGCATTGGCCCTCGGTGAACGCAGACCAGAGTGAAACTTCAGCCTGGTGTTTGTTTCAGAGGACAGGAGGGGGAGGTGGGTGTGGGGCGGAATCAAAGGGTTGAGACTTATTGTTCCAATCTGAAAAGAAGCTAATGGTCGACCATCGCAACTCGGGATCTGAAATCCACGGGGTGCCCCGGGGCCAGGTCGTACAATGGCACCCCCTCTCCTTTCCCGCAGTGTGTCTTCCTGCCGCAATCTGCGGCCAATGACTCGCGCTGGGGGAGCGCATCTGTACCATTGCTCCGGCCATCCAGGCTTTTGAATGGCCACCGATCAACAGTGAATGGGAGAAGTTCACCTGAATGTTGTTGGTCATTTTATGAATAAGGTCTCAGTTTTCTTCTATTTCTAGTGTAGTCTCGTTTTACGTTTAAACAAGTGCTGATGTAAAATAGCGTAACCCCTGTTTCCAATAAAGAACAAACGTTTTTAACACAATTAAGACGATATAACAGACCCAAGACAAACATACTCAAACATTCAGTTGGTAAAAATGAAAATGTAATACTAAGGTTAAGGCGTCATGTGTGTCTATCAGCACTAATTCACCAGTTCACAACACTTCTTTATGTGCCACCACTTTGGGTTTGTTTGTCACCCTGCTTATCTCTACACTTACAGGCCATTTCAAGTAGCCAAAATCAGTGTTTTCTATCTGCGATGTGTTGCTCACGAGCTGTCAAAACATTCTCATAAATTTACATCTGTTTGTTTTAAATTAAATGTGGCCCGATTAATTAAGTTAATTTGTTTTATCACAGTTATTTTGGATTACAATGTCAGTTTATTTAATTTAGTTTAAATGTTAGTGATTAAAATGAATTCAGGTCTGACTGAAGCCTCAATGACAGGGATTTTAATATCAAAGCCATCTCCTTGAAGGGGAATAATTTAAACAAACTAAGCATTATAATTCATGAATGAGGTGAGCAAGTTATAGTGTTACAATATGTATTTACAGAAGCAGTGACCCGTGCCTGTTTAGCAATGTCAAGACTGACAAACTGTTGAATGATTAATATTTTCCCGAGTAATGACTTGGCTTTGCGCGTAATGATTTTTAAATTCGCCTAAAAAGCAGAAAACAAAAAAAACAAAAACAAAACAACAAAAAACAACACTGTTGGTCTGACGCAAAAATGGCTCAAAGTTTATGTGAAAACACGCCCACCACTTTGGGAAGAATCAAGGTCATTCACAAATTCACCATCAGCTGTGCACAATTGTCTGCGCTAGCCAATGGGCGAAGAGATAAACACCCGCAGCTGTGATTACGAAAAGCTGTGGTGTCGGGGCAGGAAAGGAGCATTTGAGCTTGAAGGTGAGGTGAGTGACGGTGGTGTTAAAGATAGGGCTTCATGGAGTAGGCCGTAGGCGTATTGGCGGTTATGTTGAACCAAAACGGCAACTGCGTTAACCTAAGTTTTAGCACAATTTCCCCCAGAAAGGACTTTTCTCGGACAGGTGCTGGGTTATTTCTGGAGAGCTTCTTCCTTTCTCATCCCTCTTTGGGTTTGAATTTGAAACGGATGAGCAGGTTGAGCAGTCACCGCTGACTTTTTTTAAACTTTACATTTTGGACGCGCGCTTGTTAATAGGCCCTCACACCGTTTGGAGGATGTCTGAAAGATCGCAGAGTCCGGAGTGCCAAAGCCGGCCGTATGACTTCAGTCGGACCAATCCTTGCACCCAAATTTTGGGTCAGGAGAGTTTGGGTAGCGCTGCGTCATTCCAGCTTCCCCACGGCGTCCTGCCAGACCCGAGCCTCTTCTACAACAAAACCGCTTATAGTGGCATCACACCGGCATCCACGCAGACCTTTTTCCCCTTCCCACCCGTCGCCAGTGACTACAGGGGATCTGACCTGCAGGCTGGAGAGTTTGGGCAACCCAAGCACTGGTATCCCTTCGCTGCGCCCGAGTACACCGGCCAGGTACCCGGCGTAACAGCAGCTACCCAGCCTATAAACCTGAGCCCCCCCATAGCCGAGACCCGGGAGCAAATCAAACTACCCGAAATAAAGACTGAGAAGGACACCGGTGATGACTACTCAACGGAGATAAAGGTTCAGCAGTACGCAACACCGCCAGCCTCCGCCGCCATGCCCCATGGAGTCTTCTACTCTCCGGCCTGGAACCCGTCCTTCTGGCCCGGGATCACCCATATCACACCACCCGGCAGCAATAACCAAAATCCCTCAACATCCTCTGCATCTTCACCATCTATGTCCCCTTCACCCCCAAGCAACGGGTTATCAGGGAACGCGTTTTTCAACGTGAACGCAACCCAGGCTGCCACCGGACCCCAGACGCAGAACCCGGCCTCTTCCACGCGGAGCAGCGGGTCTTCCAGCGGCGGGTGCAGCGACTCCGAGGAGGTAAGACCAGTCATTGAATCAGGTCTCTAATTTTAACCAAATACGCACAGTTTTCTTTTGTGAGAACCGATGCAACTTGTAGGGAATCTGCCCACGGTATTACATGCCACCTAGAAATGTACCCAAGTTTTCCATCTGTAATGGTTTTGAAGTGTTTTTTTTTTTTAACAATGTCCTTTTCTACAGGAGAATCTTTCCACCGAAGAACTGGAGCAGTTCGCTAAAGAGCTGAAACACAAACGCATTACCTTGGGTTTCACTCAAGCTGATGTTGGCCTTGCCCTGGGTAACCTTTATGGTAAGTTTGGTTCCCATATGGAGATACTGGTTTATATTGTACTATGTGTTTTTTAGGTCAGAGTTCCTAGATAGTCACGATCAGACAATGCATAAAATAAAATAAAACAGCTGCTTGACTCTTCTGTGATCCATGATACCACATGCAACTCTAAGAAATGATCTGGTCATAACTGAGTCCAGAGTCAGTGTCCATCTGGGATGCTATGCTATAAACCCTGTTTGGTAGTCCACGCCAGACATATTTTCTGGATTTGTAGTTTGGTGTTAAGATAACCTGTGGATCCAGGTTTGGGAAGTATTTCACTTAAACTGTCAGGGAACTTAGAAGATAAACTCCTGAAATGTTGGTTATATAACACATTGGGACTCTGGTGTAGATGAATCTTGTATCATAGTTTTGGCTTTTTTAAGTCAACGATCCTAGTTTATTGCCATGTGATATTTGTGTGTGTGCATGCAGGTAAGATGTTCAGCCAGACGACTATTTGCCGCTTTGAGGCTCTGCAGCTGAGCTTCAAGAACATGTGCAAGCTGAAGCCCCTTCTTCAGAGATGGCTGAATGAGGCAGAGACCTCGGAAAATCCCCAGGATGTAAGTCTGCTACTGACATCTGCCAACTCGTTTACAAGACAACAGATGATCACCGAAATTCATGGGATCGGTTGGCCTTTTCAGGCCTAGCTAACTTCCTGCTGAGCAAACCTGAATCAAGGCCCTCTACTCTTGTGAAGTGTAATATGCCATCTAGTGGCCATAAATAAGCTGTTTAGTGATCAGATGAAACCTTGTTTGAACCTTGACTTTCCTACATGGCGTACACCAAATGGGACAACCATCTGTTCAATATAGAATACACAACTTCATAAATAATGCTGTATTCAACACTGCATGAACCCTTACTCCCATGTTTCTGATTCATCAGATGTACAAGATTGAGCGAGTATTTGTTGACAGCAGAAAGAGGAAGAGGAGGACCAGTCTGGAGGGAGCTGTGCGCTCTGCTCTGGAGTCTTACTTTATTAAATGTCCCAAGCCCAACACCCAAGAGATCACACACATCTCGGATGACCTTGGTCTGGAGAGAGATGTAAGTACAAACTCTAAAAAGTGATGCCGTTTTGCCTTATTTTTATTTAAGGAATGTGTGTCTAATTAGTCACATTTTTAAAATACTAATGTCCTTGGCAGGTAGTACGTGTTTGGTTCTGCAACCGAAGACAGAAAGGAAAGCGCCTGGCCTTGCCACTGGATGAGGAGTGCGATGGCCAGTACTACGAGCAGAGTCCTTCCCCACTGAACATGGCCCCCTCCCCCGTTCCCAGTCAGGGCTACCCTGCTTCCAGCTACCCTGGTGCCCCTCCTCCCACGCTGTACATGCCCCCGCTTCATCGGCCTGACGTCCTGAAACAAGCCCTGCACCACGGACTGGTTAGTCACCTGACTGGATAAACACGCTTAGGTAGTCCTGGCCAGAACCACAGATTGCCTTCCCAAAGCCTCTGTCCAACCCCAACTCATGCTGAAGACGAGCCTCTAAATCCAGTAACCAGATCCACCGATCATGGGATAGAAACATTCCAAGTGTGGAGGCTCGTCTGCTGACTGCAGCAGTGAGATGGCTCAACGTGGTGGTGAAACTCAATGAACTGCCATGGGCTACATCCTCTTACCATTGACCCTGCAACTCAACACCAACAACTGCTTTGACTTGGAGGAAAATTTAAACGTTGCTGAATGTGCCTTTTCTGTTTTTTTTTTTTGGTTTTTTTTTTGTGTTCTTGGATATTGCATAGTAAATTATTCCAGTGAGATTTGATGCTACAGTATATGGTCGATTTGTGGAGTGAGGATGGAGTTGTAAGTGTGAGCAGGTTTAAAGAGCCAGGTTATTCCTTCCACCACTGCTAAATCCCGGGTAGGTTTTCTGTGGCGCAGATGAGGAAAGATCTGGGTTATCAAAGGAATCACAATGTGAGGGATGCCTCTTTAAACAGAATTCATCGTCAACAGTTTGGTCAGTGTTTGTGCAATACTCCTGTGTCCCATCTGAATAGAGCAGCTACAGTATTTGTCTGAACGGTCTTGTCATTGAAATGGAAAATGCAAATTCTCATTCAGGGTGCATTTTTCCCTTTGATTTTGCACAAAGTTGATTTTGTAATGTTGAATATTATCTTTTTTTTTTTTTTTTTTTTTTTTTTTTTTTTAAATGTCTCATTTGTATACCAAGCCCAGCCCTGTGGTTGTTGATTGTCATTGACATCTTTAGCAAATATTCTGCCGTTGTTGGGGGACTGAGATTCAAAGTAATATTTTCAGGGAATGTGACTTGTTGTTACTCACAGGTGTCATAGCTGCTAATTCTGCCAATTGCACACTGTCTATTTTCTCAATGTCTCAGGTGAATGGTAGTGAGAAGTCCGACCTGAATTGGTTCATTATGCAGTCAAGTTGAGGCTATGTTGTATTTCAAAACCTCCATTTTGTTTTTAATGTAAAGAGTTTTTTTTTTTTGTTTATGAAATGCTGAATAACACTTGATACTAAAAGTGAAGTTTGGGTGCTCATTGGAGTGTGCTCATTGAAGTGTTCTCTTGTCCGGTCCTATTGTGGTGTTTTTTTTTTTTTAACTCCGATTACGTTTTAGAAATATATTAAATTTCATGTAGTCACTCTTGACTATACCTCCATGACTTAGAAATCCTTATAGGTGACCATGAATTTTTTTTTTAATTTTTCTTTTTTAGCAAGACCTAACTTTGAGCGGTCAATTAAATTGATCATCATTTAAATGATCCTTTAGCACAGTTACTTCTACTGATCTTGATCTATGAATAATGTACTGACCTAAAGATTTACTAATGTGCAATCATAACTATTACATTCGTAACATCGTTTTTAATGTGACACATTTTCTCAACAGATTGTAAATGGCTTAAATTCAAATGTATTGAGATGTTAACTACACTGAGATGTTTTCAATCAAAACACCCTAAACCTTAAATAGATATCTGAAATCTAGAAATTCAGTAAAACTGATTTATGTTGAACAGTCCATATGTTGAGATTTGTGCAAGCTGCTGGAATATTGCCTTTTTTTCCCACCAAAAAACAGGAAATTCTTTTGTTGTACACCTACACTTTAACAGACATGCTCCTATTGTCCAACCCATCTTGATTTACAACCAGATATCGTGTGCGTGTCAGTGCATTGACTGAGGAACTGAAATTAAGTTCTTGTTCTTAAGGCACCTCAGCAAACTGAATTGTTACCTACTGTAACTAATCTTTTTTTTTTTTTTTCCCTACACACAGGTTTGAGGAAGTTGAGCTTTGTTTAAATCAGTTGTCAGAAGAAATTAATGGTGTTCCTGCAATGAAACTCAGCGACAATTTCTCTCAAACCATCGTTTTTATTGTCAAGGGAAGATGGACATGAAATGAACAGAAATTAGTTTAACAAGACCAAACTCTATATGAAAGGACAGTCTTAGACATCTTCTAAACCAAATACAGTGCTTAATAAAATATCATAAAATATCACATCATTCAACACCATGCATACCTTTTGAATGGTACATCATTATGAAAATATAAAAATGCTTACATTAATAGGATATATCACATATTCAGCCATTGTTTTATTACTGACACTGCAATTGCAACAGTGCGGAGTGGGAGTTGTCAAATTTCAAGCTTGAGGTGTTTTCCCTTTGGTAGAAGACCAAAGCCATTTAAACTACTCTTTATTGGTCAATTTTTTTTTTTATGTTTTTGGTATGTTTTTTATTTATTTGGTAACAAAATCAGCCTTTGTAGCTCTGGACAGAGCCAGGCTAGCTCTTTCCCCCTGTGTCAGTCTGTGTGTAGCTGGCTGCAGCTTCATATTTATCATGCAGACATGTGAGTGGTACCAATCTTCTCATTTAGCTCTCAGCAAGAAAGCATATTTCCAAAAATACCAAAATATTCTTTTAACCCTAGAGAGGTCAGGCATGTGGTATAAAGTGCTAGGGATTTAATTCATTTGGTCATTGTTCTTAATACAGTTATTAGTTAAAGCATGTTAGTTGTGTTGATTGTGTGCATATACTGTGTAGAAACACTTTTGCACAATGTCCTTGGACAAGATTTCCTAAATCTCAAAGATGTAATGCTTCACATTTTTCTGCAATGTTCAAATTGCTTTCCCCTTCATTTTCATCCATTTTCCCTTTTGACCTGACTATAACTGTTTGGCAGTTTATTTTATTGGCACAGCAGTAACATGAAAACAGAACACACTCTGAAAAAATGTATTAGAAATAATGGAAGAACAAGGAAAGTAAATAAGTACTGATGCAAAAAATGAGGTCATGAAGTCTGCTAATTTGTCAAAAATGAGGTAAAATTTGTAAGTTATCAGTGAAAAATTAAACACAAGTATGCAAGCCCAAGTGTTTAAGCATGGACCCAGGCCTCTAGGTCAGAGTAAACTTTCTGCTGCACTGAACTGTTGTATTTTGAGCAGATCTTACACAGTCTTTCCCTCCAGTCTTTGTACAACTTCACTTTCCAATGATGTTTCCAGGTAAAATATTCACTGTAGCGTTTCTTATCCTCTGCAAGCTGTTGTAGATGCTTTCCTAAGTCTTTTATTGATGCAAACTCATCAACATGGATGAAAGAATTCGGTGGAGCCACAGCTTTGTAATCGTGTAATGGCGGTCCCAGGACGACAGGCACTGCCCCGCCTTGGTAAGCGTTCCTCCACAGCTTCTCTGTGATGTAATCTTTGGCGACTGAGTTCTCAAAAGCCAAATAAAAGTAGCAGTGAGAGATTGTAGGCAAGAGGGCTTTAGTGGTGAGGGGTGCCTTTGTCCAACGACCATAAACCCTCACAGGAACCGTGTCAATGAGCTCATGGTACACTTTGCTTCTCTTGTGGTGGCTCCTGTAGTTGCTGACCACCCAACAGACCAGAAAGCTCTTATTCAGAGGGACATCTTCCATCACATGTCCTTCACCCTCCTTTGGTAGCAACTCGCCGTAGGGTACTGTGATATCAGCATCTCTCCTGTAGGTTATGGTCATGTTGAAGACATTTGCATAGTGCTGCAAGTTTCCATTGTAATTAGGGGACTCCAGGGACATCCAGGCCCACCTCTGGTCCTGTGGCCGTGGAAGGTCAAAGGGCAGCTTTTGGTGGCCCAGCACCAGCTCTCTGTTGTGGAACACCACCACATCAGCTGAGGGGAACAGGGAGCGCTGGTCCACCAGTCTACAGCGAGGGATGCGATAAAGGTCCCAGCACACATCACCCCTCAGGCTGAATGACCTGCCAAAGGGCCAGTACCACAGCAGGATGGTCATGTTTCTACTGCTGCCACAGTTATAGAAGGCGCAGGTATTTATGGCTGTCATGGTCTGGGATCTTCTCGACCATCCATTGAGAAGACACAGCGGTAAAACACTGAGAAAGAAGAGGAGGAGGCCCTTCTTCAGTACAGTCTTTTTAGTGTTATCACACCTCTGTCACAAAAGGGAATGAAGAAGTAGGATTATGAAGGAGTGATGAGGTTCATGTGGCTTTACCTTAAGCAGATGTTAAACGACAAATCACATATACACAAATAACCACTTTGCAAACTATGCTGCTCTGTTTAGATGAAATTTGCATGTACGTTTCTTACTGTTCCATGCATCCATTAGATTCCATTAATTTCCATATGATATAAAAATCACTGTTGTGAGGTAATGCAGACCAAACTTTTTTAATTCAGTCTATAGCCGTCGTAGTGGTGTAGGGCTTAAGGCGCTGACCATGAACCGCAATGTCCCCGGTTTGAGTCGGTTTGACTGTCAACCAGAGGCATAAAATGACCCCAGGAATTGTTAATTGATTTTCATTTTGCACATGAATGAATGGAAACCAATTGCCAACTGTTGTAAAAAATTGAAAGTATATATGATTTATAGTTAAGTAGCTATAACTTGCAAGTATGGTCCTTTAACAATAACCTTAGTGCAGTGTATTTGATAACCCATCAACAGGTCAGTTTACCTCTGATATTTCATTTGATTTACTTTATATAAAATGTATAAACAAAACAATAAAATGCAATAAATCTCTATGTAGTTCTGTAAAGATGAGTCTGTAATTGATCTCACAAATCTATGTGGATTGGACCAATTTAGAATTCAGCACATCTTTACAATACCAAAAATAAAAAGATTAATTTCTGTCCAAAATCAATATTTTTTTGTCACACTGTGAAAAAATGAACGCTGTATAAATTCAAGAAAGTAATTTGTATGTGAAAACATTAGCAGGATTGAATGGTAGCCTGAATGTTCTCATATCTGCTTTGATTAAGTTTTGAGCAACATTTATACACTTGACATAATGATTTGAGACTTTAATTATATTTTATAGACTCTTATTTTGATGGAAAAAAAAATTTCCAAATAGCAAATCACAATCAGTAAGGCATAGGCTTTAATGTTACACTGAATATACTTTAAACATGATATACTGAGATTAAGATAAATTTGACCACTTTACACCATCTATCTGAATCCTGAGAATGACCAGTAGTTTTGTCACTAACCTGAAAGCTAATATTGGACACAGGCTCTCCTGGGCATCCTTCATAGAAAGTAAGCATGATGTTTTACAAATTGTAACGGAGCTATACGCTCTCAGTTAAAATCATACGACTTTTAAATTATACCCTTATCTACTGTAAAAACAAATATTATTCACTAAAGTTTTCCAACCTTTAGGATGAAAACTGTGGAGAATTAGAGCTTCATGCATACATGAAAAGTAGCCCTACATATTTAGGGACAACATTTCATTTTATTCGAGCTACATCAAGTTTTCATTTAAAATCTACTCAAGGTTAATACAGGAGGCATACAGACAGTATCAAAACAGCTGCTGAGCATGACTTTGTACTGATGTAATATAATAAGAAACAAGACCATCTCAAAGGGGGATTCTTAAGGTGTGACAGTCATAACATAACCAGAGTTACAGACAGATGAACGCTTTTGTACAAGCCATGCAGATATTGCTCTAGTATCTATGTAGAGATCAGACCTGTCTGTATTTGACTCACAGCTCTAAATGAACCGAGAAAATGCAGAAAGAAGCACTTGGAAGAAAATTGCTAAAACTAGAGCTATTTGATTTTTAGACGCAATTCATAGACACCAAGAGATGCATTTTCTTAGACTCCTCTTGGTGTTGTTCAAGAACTTTCTTAAAATAAGTGAATGTCTGTTGCATCAGTCGTCATCCAAAGTTCCTGAATAGGGACAGTGATGATTGTAATGACTCACCATTGGGTACTCCAACTCAGCCTGTGACACCCAGTATGAAGAGGACTCACCACCATCCATTCAAATCAGAGACCTTGACATGTTTCTGCTCAACCTCGACTCAAGAGAAACTTGTGCAAGTGTCCTTTTTTCTGCATGGAAAAAAAGTTGTTAAGTGCTGCCGAAGCCAGAAAACACACATTAAGATCCATCCGTTGACATCACTTCACAATCAGTCCATGAAATGCAATCCAGTCACCTATACAAAACATTTCATACTGTTACTTTGTAAATCTTCTCTGTAATGTGTGAGGAGAGATAGAAAGAATGATATAACTGTTCAGAGGACACAAGTTGAATTATGGGTCAGCAGGTAGTGGGGGTTACAGTCCAAATAAATGCAAAAAAATTACATTAATATGATGAATTTGCATTTATTAAATTGTTATTATTTATTAACATTTAATCATTCAGTCAAAGATATCCTTTGTGGTTGTCATCATTTTCTCTCTTTTTTGAAAGTCACTTACTTAACTGCTGCACATTATGTGGTTTCTCTTGGAAGAGAATATTATGAAATGTTAAATCATAAAGTTGAAGAAATAACAGGATTGTGAAACAGATCACAGTCTTGAAACTTTCACTTTGCATAAGACAAGGAAAAAGACCTATGACTGAACAGTTTATAAATAAGGAACTAATACTCACACAGGATGTGAGAAACACAAAGGATGTGGAGCTGTTGAGAATGCTAAAAAACTAAAAGTTAGATGTTCTGGCAAAAAATTTTTTTGTATGTTTGCATGAAAGAGAAAAAGTACATAACAAAAAAACAAAAAACACAGATACTTAACTTATTTACACCTAAGTATTTATTATTTCACACTTTTGCACAAACCAGTGTAACTACCAGAAAATGTGCAGTAAATAACAACGGAGATGTCATGGATAATGATAAAATAAACTGTCTATGCTCTTCCATCAGACTGATCAGTAAGTCATTTGTGTGCTCTCAGGCAGTTAATACAACCTGCCGATGTCATGCCTCACACTATCCAAATATAAGATAAACATAAAGAGCAGCCTTCAGCATAAAATAAGCACAACCAAGTTGCTAAACCGCACAGAAACACACTCGACAAAACTGAAGTACCACAGCTCAAACCACATCAGTAACTTGAAAATGTAAAAATAGACTTTTCCAACTACACCTCTCATCTGATAACATAAAACAAACTTCTCACTTAGCATTGATTTCATTGGATTTCTTTTGAGACATAAATCTTTACTTAAAAGAACATAGTTTGGTAATTTATTATATAATGAGAAAGTAGTTTCTGGAACACAATGGTGTACAGAGACGGCCGTATGCACGCGCTTGTCTTTGAAAAATATCACAACCAGAATAGTTAAGTAGTAGGTCTCTATAGCTGAAAAAACTCTGAACAGAATGTGGTGAAAGATTTATGTTGGCAGTGGTACTGTTGTCTGCTCCCCAGCTTTTGTAGAGCGTTAGAAGGTGCAAGTCCTGCCAACTTAGTTTCAACCCTGATTGTATTGATTCACTGACAGTAAACTGGGCTAAGTGCAAACTATCAGCTTTGACATACAGCTATAGAGAATACAAAAGAATATGTGAAACATTTCAGAAGTCAGACCACATTGACCAGAAAGACACATGAAAAAGAAAACATTAAGCATTTTCCACCAACCTGATCACAAGATGAGGGCTTTGTTCTCTGTTCTCAGTCACCACCAATACCATTTTTGGTCGCTGCTGGTAGGAACGTGATGATGAGCTTGAAGTGTTAAAAAAATTAAAACGCAGCCCCTTTTAAGGAAGTCAAGGTTACAGTTGAATATGATTTGAGCGCAGAATCATGTTACACGCTCCATCCTCTTCAATTCTTGCTTTCTAGAAATTGTGATGCTATTCTGCTCTCTTTGGCAATGCTCTGCAAAAACAACTGAGCATAATCAGATGGTGTTTGCTGCATGTCTGCACTGATGGGGAAAAGGGGAAGTGTTGAACATGATCTAGAATTAAGATGGTGGTGATCACACACCAGTGAGTCATCAGTGTAGCTATGTGTGCATAGTAAAAAGATGATTGTCAATACCAAAAGGTAGTAATGTGGTATTTATTGACCACACAAGTTAGCACCATATGAATGGTGAAAAGTTTAGGAGGAGGAAGGAGTTGATTATTTGCCCTTGATACAAAGAAATTAGTGTTTACCAGAAAGAGCATTGATGTACAGAGTAATAATTAAGTTTTGGCAAAGGCACTGAATGGGAAGATGGCCTTATGTTTCTTGTGTGAGGACTTCAGTACTCTAAAACATGATCTCAAATCACAACATCTTCCACGCATGTGCCCATGTACATGTGCCTTCTTTGGCAGAGTGACAATCAATACAGCAGGTGCCATCTGCATCAGCCTTGTTAGTGTTAAGAAATGATCATCAGCAGGAAGTAACAAACCAAAATATTTCTCAAAATAAAAGGTTATGTTCCGGTTAGAAATGACTCCTCATCATGTGTATATCGACACAACTTATGAATACCTGAACAGACAATCAGGACTAAATTACCTGTGTAACAGTTTATACCGCATTTGCTATCAAACTCATGTCCTATCCAAATCCTAAATTGCAGCTTAAATTTACAGTTATGCTTGCATTTATGTCAGTATTCTAAAAGACCACAAGAGGGGAGTGTGCTACAGAATAACATTGACAATGCATTCACATTGGACTTGTGTTTGTAAGTTCTTGTTGGCAAGGCTGGATCACTGACCCAGCAAAGGGTTAGGCAACTGCCTGGGGGGCCAGGACCCCTCAGACCCCCAGAGGCCCTCAGGTTCATGCAGGTGCATGGTTTGTATGTTGTATGTAATTTGACTAAGTGTTTGACTGAGACTGTTTTTTTTAGGAATCTGCACCAATACAAGTAGAATAGAAATAATAGAAAAAGAAATAAGTACAATAACACCTTTCATCAATGTATTGTAACATCATTTGTACTTTGGACCTCATTTTATTTTTTCTACTTTTATATGATTTTATTTCACTGTATGTATTTACAGTATGTTTATACAATATATTTCATTATGTATACTGAGTATCTTGGGCAAAAGTTAGAATTTCCTTTGTGATGAATAAAGTTCAGTCTTATGTTATTGTCATCTTTCTAAATGCTACACAATTTTATGAAAACCCTGATCCTGCAGGACCCCAAGCTTCTGTACGGGACCCACACACTAACTCTTCTTCTCCCTCCAGTACACACTCAGTGTACATATTCTTTCGATATAGTATTTATTGTAACTCCTCCATTAACACATTGTTTAAGACCACTTGTTAGTGCAACATAGGCTGCAATTTAGCCCCGTGGTTCCTAATGTGTTGGTCATGTACATTAAGATATAATAAAAAAATAAACATTTTCTGCTATTTTTCCTTTAATCTTTGCTTTTTTAATATGAAATACTCCAAAAGGAGTCCAAAAGGTTGGAAAGCACTGGTGTAGCTCATCCTCTTTGGCACATTAAATCTTTTTTATGCCTTCTCTTTGTGGGGTGAAAATATTTTTTTATAATGCCTATTGTGTTTTTGTTGCCTTTATATTGCATATTTAGTTTTAGTTTTACTTGTTGCGTTACATTTCACTTTACGTCTTGTGGTGTGCATGTGATTTATAAAAAACAGATAATATTTAAAGCAGCTCAAGTTATACCTTTGTGAGAGAAACCTCCGAAATTTGAGCCTCCAACCCTTTTGAGTGACTTTTCATTTGGCAGTGACCATAAAGTATGGAAGTGTTTAGAAAATGAATTACGTTACAATGAGTTGTGGTTGCATGCATGTGTGTTAGGGATGTAGACTTTGACTGTTTACCCCCTAGGGAGGACGTGTGCACGCTTCTCCTTTCTGGACTCACTCAGTTAGTGTTGGTGATGTTATGAATAGCTGACTAGCACACACACACACACACACACACACACACACACACACACACACACACACACACACACACACACACACACTGGATTAGAAGACAGCACTTTTGATACTAATTTGCATGTCTCTTCAAAGTCTGGATGCTTATAATAATGGTGATTCTGGGCTCAAATCACAAGTAGGTTATTTCCTTATTGCTAAATGAATCCACTGCATCCACTGCAGGCATAAAACACGACATGATCCAACCTTGCAAAGGGAAGCAATGTGGTTCCTTGACGAAAAAAACACACATCTTTCCGAGTTTTTATCTCATAAATTTGTTACTTTAATCAAAGAGAATCTTTTATCTTTTTTTTTTCTTACAATGGTCCACTTTGTTTTGTTCCTTTCAGTGTTCCCAGGGATGTTTGGGCTCTTAGAAGGGACAACACCTTTCAGTGAGATCTAGAACAAAACAAAATTTCTAAATTACTTAATTATAAACCTTGTACAATACATGTACTTGTGGATTCCACAGCACAGTGTCAACGATGACTGACAATCACACCCTAATTTCCTCTCTTGTGCATACTTGCCTATGAAATGACACAGTTATGTGGCTTCAGCCATATCCCCACCGATCTGTTTCGTTCTGGTTTTGGATCTTTATCTCACTCCTCTCAGCTTGCATCCTTATTTCACTTTATATCAACTTGCTTGGGGGTGTTTCTCCCTCCTCTCTCCAATCACAGAAACCTCAGTGAATACCTGCTACATGAGAGCATTTTCTGCATGTCATGAATGCTGATCAACTGAAAGTAGGCTGCGGGATGAACACAAAACAAACACAACAAACTGAGAGGAAGACACCAAAATACAGAAACACTATTGACGAGAGAGACAGAGAGAGAGAGGGAGAGAGACAAATGAAAAGATTTTATTTCAGGTGAGATAAAGGTGAATCTCTTTTCTTGTTAAACTGTAGAGAGACATCCACAAACTTCAAAATGTGTCCTTTGTGTGACCATTTCCCCAATTCTCAATGTCTTTCTGACATGATAAGAAAATGCACAATATGGCCAAAAGTATGTGAAGTAAGTATTTTGTTCTGGGGATGTTTTTCATTGTTTGGCCCCTTAACGATCTTAACGATACAGCTTCAATAATATTGTAGATAAAAGTGTTATTCCAACTTTGTGTCAGCAGTTTGGGGAAGGCCCATTCAACATGACATTTCTTCCATGCACGGAACCAGGTCCATAAAGAAATAATTTTCAGCATTTGGTGTGGAAGAATCTGACAGGCCTGCACAGAGCCCTGACCTCAACCCCATCCAATGCCTCTGGGATGAATTGAAGCGCGGTCTGCGAGCCAGGCCTTATTGTCCAACATCAGTGCCCGACCTCATGAATGCTCTTGAGGCTGAATGGGAGCGAATCTCTGCAGCCACGTTCCAAAAATCTTGTGGAAAGCCTGAAATCAGAAGATTGGAGGCTTTTTATAGCAGCTTATTAATGCCCATAGTTTTAGAATGAGATGTTCAACAATCACATGTATTTTTAATGTGCGGATGCCCACATACTTTTGGCCACATAGGGTACAAAGTGATTAAATTAAGCACTTATAAACATAGTCGTGTTATATAATCATTGTAAATTAATATTTTAATTATACATTATTCAAAGTGCACAAAGCCTTAAATCTAATGAGATCAGAATCAACTGTGCTTATATGGCTTTATTTTAGTAGAGTATAGTCTTTTAGTGTGTGATCACTGTGTAATCCAATATCTGCATTTCACTTCATAAACAAACTTGAAACCACAGATAATACACTTCACCATCTTGTGATATGGCAGCCTCTGTGACATGCTAATAATGTACCTATACAGTAGGCCTATTGAACTGACTTAATGTGGTTGAGATAAAGTGACAGAAAGCAAGCGGGGGCAGATGGAGACAGATCCAGATTTGCTGGTCTGACTGGTAAGGGCAGGGGAGGAGTAGGCTGCCTCACAAGGCTTGAAAGGTGTGGTGAGTGACGAACAAAAAACAGAAACAGGTGCAGAGAAGAGAAGAGAAGAGAAGAGAAGAGAAGAGAAGAGAGAGAAGAGAAGAGAAGAGAGGGAGGAGAGGTGAAAAAAATACAGGTCTAGTAAAGATAAAGCAGTGTTCTTGCATCCAGTGCTGACTGTGACCACCAGTGTGAGTACAGGCTTCAGTAATACATCTTGCTACCAGTTTCAAATGTGAGTGTGTGTGTTTGTGTGTGTGTGAGAGAGATAGAGAGAGAGTGAGAGAGTGAGAGAGTGAAAGAATGAGATTGCAAAATAATCATAATCACACAGAAATATAAACTTCACAATTTTTTTTAAAATTTCTGACTTGTCTTTGCATTGACAGTGACAGAAACTAACCATTTTATGGATCCAATATAGATAGGTGGACAGAGAGTAAAAGACAGAGAGGCAGAAACAAAGATGGCAGAGGCCCCGAAGATTGAACTCTTCGTTAAGGTAAGACCTACAATAATTGTGATGTGTTGTGTTTAAAAAATCCTGCTTAAACATGGCACTACCTAAATCTCTGACAAAAATGGATAAAAAAAGACAATTTTCGGGTGTCCAAGTGTCTGCTTCAGTATATCTTAGCTACTTTGATAATTGATTTTCTTTCATTCATTAACTGATAGTGTCTGGGACTTTCAAACATGCTGCTTCAGCTTGTCAAAATGTGTTTATAACAAAATGTCAGCACCTAAACCCTCCCAAAGACTCTAATATTATCATTCTGTATGTTGCAATGCATTTCATGATAATACTACATTTACAGTTGAAATGATACAATGCTGGACTGTTGTAACTGATGAAGAATGGTTAATCTCACTATATCTATCTCTTGTTATTTAGTCACAGTATCAGTGTGAAACCAGTATGAACAGTAGAAACTGAAAAGAGGCCTGTCCAGTTTGGAAACCTGTGTCCTGCGCTTTCAAAAATGCCTTAGCTGCTACACATGCCTGTGACTCAATTACAGTGGTGTGAAAAAGTGTTTGCCCCCTTCCTGATTTCTTTTTTTTTTTTTGCATGTTTGTCACACTTAAATGTTTCAGATCATCAAACAAATTTAAATATTAGTCAAAGATAACACAAGTAAACACAAAATGTTGTTTTTAAATGAAGGTTGTTATTATTAAGGGAAAACAAAATCCAAACCTACATAGCCCTGTGTGAAATAGTGATTGCCCCCTAAACCTAATAACTGGTTGGGCCACCCTTAGCACCACCTGTTTAAACATAACTTAACTGTGGTTTATCACACCTTATTTCAATTTCTCTAGCCACACCCAAGCCTGATTACTGACACACCTGTACTCAATCAAGAAATCACTTAAATAGGACCTGCCTGACAAAGTGAAGTAGACCAAAAAGATCTTCAAAAGCTAGACATCATGCCGAGAGCCAAATAAATTCAGGAACAAATAAGAAAGAAAGTAATTGAGATCTATCAGTCTGGAAAAGGTTATAAAGCCATTTCTAAGGCTTTGGGACTCTAGTGAACCACAGTGAGAGCCATTATCCACAAATGGCGAAAACATGGAACAGTGGTGAACCTTCCCAGGAGTGGCTGGCTGACCAAAATTACCCCAAGAGCGCAGCGACGACTCATCCAAGAGGTCACAAAAGACCCCACAACGACATCCAAAGAGGAACATCATACCAACAGTAAAATATGGTGGTGGTAGTGTTATGGGCTGGGGCTGTTTTGCTGCTTCAGGACCTGAAAGACTTGCTGTGATAAATGGAACCATGAATTCTGCTGTCTACCAAAAACTCCTGAAGGAGAATGTCCGGCCATCTGTTCGTGACCTCAAGCTGAAGCGAACTTGGGTTCTGCAGCAGGACAACGATCCAAAACACACCAGCAAGTCCACCTCTGAATGGCTGAAGAAGAACAAAATGAAGACTTTGGAGTGGCCTATTCAAAGTCCTGACCTGAATCCTATTGAGATGCTGTGGCATGACCTTAAAAAGGCAGTTCATGCGAAAACCCTCCAATGTGGCTGAATTACAACAATTCTGCAAAGATGAGTGGGCCAAAATTCCTCCACAGCGCTGTAAAAGACTCATTGCAAGTTATCGCAAACGCTTGGTTGCAGTTGTTGCTGCTAAGGGTGGCTCAACCATTTATTAGGTTTAGGGGGCAATCACTATTTCACACAGGGCCATGTAGGTTTGGATTTTGTTTTCCCTTAATAATAACAACCTTCATTTAAAACCTGCATTCTGTGTTTACTTGTGTTATCTTTGACTAATATTTAAATTTGTCTGATGATCTGAAACATTTAAGTGTGACAAACATGCAAAAAAAAAAAGAAATCAGGAAGGGGGCAAACACTTTTTCACACCACTGTATATCAGGCTGCTGTTGAAAATATATGATGTAGCAGGGACACCAAACACTATTTAAGTAGTGGGTGGTTTAATCTGGGTGTAAATCAGCCTCAACCCTCCATTTGAAATTCCTCAGCTGTTGGTTTAGACTGTCAGAGCAGAGCAGGCTCGACAAGAATACCTGTGCAGGTACTCATGGTTGGTTGGATACATTACAGCACTGATGCTAGAACCAACTTACCAGCATTCCATTTCAAAAACATATTTTCTTACATTGTTTTAATGTCACTGTTTGCAAGCAATGAAAAGTATATGTGTTTATAACGTAATGTCTGTTTGTGTGTCAGGCCAGTGTTGATGCTGAGAGTGTGGGGAACTGTCCCTTCTGTCAGAGACTCTTCATGATTCTTTGGTTAAAAGGGGCCAACTTTACCCTCACCACTGTGGACATGAAGAGGTGAGAGCACATTTATTTGTGTTTCCATGAACTTATTGGTCTTGTCTTTGAGACTGACACATTAACACATACAACAGCATGCACAGTTCAGAAAGGGTTGCAGAGGGGCTGTGAGCCTATGCCAGCACACACTGGGTTAAAAGGGTACAATAGGTACAATAAGGGTACAATAACACATATAGACAGACAAACGCATTCACACTTACACAGTATTCATGTTTGCACATGGGGAACTTGAACATCACACAGAAAGGCCCCAGCTGGCCAACAAGATCAAACCCATGACCTACCTGCTCTCCATCATCACCTCTCTTTAATGTTAGACTAACAATAATGACAAATAATAATAATCAAGAGGAATTAGAATCTAAAACTTAATAGTAAGAATAGTAGCGAGAAAGGAAGATTAAAACAATCAAGATCTTCTCAGATGTTAAAGGTTTGAGACCAAACTCAAAGCTGTCCAGTGTTTGCTGGTGTCCTTTGATAATAAGTAATAATTTGAAACAGCAGGCGAGGTGAGGAGGTTTTTAGAGGTAGGAAGGTGCAGTACATGCATTTGAAGGCGAGGAGGGAAAGGTTCTGATTGCAGTCCTGCAAGATACCAGGAGCCAGTGCAGAGAAGTTACAGAAGGAAATAAGAGAAAACGTGGTGTGAATTTGTATCACTGAAGCATGAAACATTAACTCAAAATATTATCAAAGAACTTTGTCCTGAAAACTTAAACACAAACTGGGAAATGTATCTAAAGTAAATTAGAAGAAACCGTAAAGGAAATGAACCTGTAAATGTGATCTAATTATCCCCTTCTTACTCATTTGTATTTGTTTGGTTCAAAGTTTGTCATTTTTATTATTTGATCACCTTTGGTAAGCTAAACCTTGCTTGTTGTTTGCTGTTCTGTTGCAGGGCACCTGATGTGCTGAAGGCTTTGGCTCCAGGCTCTCAGCCTCCCTTCCTCCTCTACAACGAAGAGGTCAAAACGGACACTAACAAGATTGAGGAGTTCCTGGAGGAGACTTTAGCCCCACCACAGTGAGTAGAATGCAAATGTAAAGAGACGTTTAAAGATGCAGGCTGATTGTGTGTGTATATATATATAAAACACAATACAATACAATGTATATATATATATATATATATATATATATATATGTGTGTGTGTATGTATATGTATGTATATATATATATATATATATATATATATATATATATATATATATATATATATATATATATATGTGTGTGTGTGTGTGTGTATGTATAGAATATCTCATTCATTATAGTGCCGACACATGCTCACATTTTTATTCTACCAATGGCAGGTATCCGAAATTGTGTTGTCGATACAAAGAGTCCAACGGTGCTGGAGAAGACATCTTCCGAAAATTCTCAGGATATATAAAGAACCCCAATCCTGCATCAAATGACAGTAAGGGCATTAGTTGAATATTCATCAAAATGAATTTACACTCATTTCTATTTTATATATAGCCACATGATGGAGCCTGTTACATCTTTTCTGTCCTTAGTGCTAGAGAAGAAATTTCTTTCAACTTTGGTGAAGCTTAACATGTATCTAGAGACACCTCTGCCTCATGAGCTGGACCGGAACCCAAATACCACTGAGTCCTCACGCCTCTACCTGGACGGTGACGCCCTCACCTTGGCAGACTGCAACTTGCTTCCCAAACTCAACATTGTAAAGGTGACCAGAGTTCAGCAGTACTCATTGTATAAAAACTTTCTTTCCATCATTGGGACATAGATCTGTTAATTTTTATCTCTGTGGTGGAGAGGTATTAAAAGCGGTAATGAGCCGTTCCTGGACTTTAAATTCTACTGATGACTTTTTGCAAATAACACAATCTTAAAACCCCTCTTCCTCCAGGTGGTGTGTAAGGAGTACCGTGACTTTGCCATTCCCGCAGAGTTGAAAGGTCTGACACGTTACCTGGATAATGCCTACAAACGAGATGAGTTTCGTTTTACCTGCCCAAATGACTCAGAGATCCTCATTGCCTACCGCTCTGTGGCAAAGTACCTGAACAAATAGATCAAGAGGGAGAGATGAAGCAGTAGAAGTGAGAAAGAAGAATAGAATGAGAATGAACGCAGAGAAAAGGTGACAAAATGCCTGAAAACTGTACATGATTTGTGTCAAAAAAATATGAGTCTGGATATTGAAATTTATTTGCAATGGCATGTTCAATAATTATATTTCTATAAAAAGTACTGTTGCTTTCATGAATTGGGCTCTAGTATTTTTAAAATTGCCAACTGCTACATCAAAGTTGCTTAAAAGTTGTATTTGTATATATTTTATTGCAGGCTCTGGTTGTACTCATGTGGATTTCTTATTCAGCCCCTGTGAGAGCGAGAAAGCACTGTAAATCCCAGAGAATATTTATGTTATGTCTCATTGCTCATGCATGTATTGTGTCTAAGCATTTACATTTTGTTGATTACAATATATTAATTAAAATTGGACATGAAATATGTCCAGAACATTACTAGTGTAAACATAAAAAAACAAATCGCCTTGGCTGTAGATAAGGCAGACTGTAAAGCTATTCTTTGCTTCTAAAATGTCTTTTAATGGAAAGTTTTCAAACTAACAAGGAATATTGTTTCTCTTAATGGAAATGAGTTAACACCCCTTTACACCATTTTCACAGTCCATCTCCATGATTTTTTGTTTTGTAAATTACTGCACGTTTCTCAGTAGTGACTAAGTTATGTTTAACTTTAACATAAATGTAAGTTAATGGAATGAAAACAGGGTGAAGAAAAATAAAAATATTTTGATATGTTCAATATTAAAGGCTATGTGAAAAAGTTTCACTGGTGTTGATTGTATGAATATTATGTGAGCTTGCAATAATGTGTAAATGTCGGGGAATCAAGTTATACAGTATGTGGCCTGGAAGTTAATTGTTTAACTTCTCTTTACTGTCTGTTTTTGATGACCATAACAGATTTTTCACCATGACAGAGGACAGAGGGACAGAACTGAGCATGGCACTTAATCAATTTCTTGATCCATTTTGGATTAGTTTAGTTCAAGACTCACACAGAATGCAAATCAGATTTAACGGATTCAAACGGAATAATGAATGAAACTAAGTAAGTAATAAAAGTACTCATTATGCAGGTACTTTTATTATTACGTATAGCCTATATTATACGTTCATTGGATTATTATCACTGATGCATTTAAAAGCAGCATTTAAATGTTACTGGTTAAGGTGGTGCTCATTTTAATTACTTTATTTACTGTTGGGTATTTTATTTTACTGTATAACAATGCATCATATTTCACATGTTCATAGGTTTTAAAAATCTTAATCTACACAGTAACTAGTAACTACAACTGTCAATTGTAATGTTGTAAAAAGTACAATATTTGCCTCTGAATTGTAGTGGAGTAGAAGTAGGCTATAAAGTAGCATAAGATGGTAATACACAAGTACAAGTACACCAGGATTTGTACAGTTCTTGAGTAATTGTACTGTTCCACAACTGCAGCTTATAGTACATATTCTGTGTGTTTGTGCTACTAACAACGTTAAGAACTAAAATTTTGTGTTGTGTAAACAAACAGTAATACCGAAGACCTTCGTTACGAGATGTAAACAGGAAGACTAGGATGTGCCTAGTCCGTTCCTGATTGGTCAAGTGCTTTGAGTGGTACCAAGGCAACAGCAGATATCAAAAACGCTATTGGTGGACGTAGAAACATAGGCGGAGCCAAGCAAGTGACAGCATACAGATAACTTTGTTAGCTATCTGCTAACTTTGCTCCATCGTCTGTTTGGCAATGTTACTAGCTTGAAGCAGCACACCAGAAGTCCTCGAAAAGTAAGCCTAGTGTTTTCTGTCCACTGAGTATTCCATAATTCTTAGATGTGAAGTTGACTTTGTTTTTTTATAATTACTGGCAAGACGGGTAATCTGAGTCAGCCAGCTGCTAGCTAGTGTTATTTTAGCTAACGTCAAGCTATAGCTAACGTTGTGACTGTATTAAATCTGCTACTTGAAATCAACATCAGTCGCCGGTTACTTTGTTTCAGGCTAACTATGCTAGTTTGTCGTTTACCTGTTAACACTAAGACACGAAGCAACATGATTAGCTAGCGGAACATGCTGCTAATTCACAAATCTATGTTCCTCTTCCCTTTTCCTCCAACAACTTGTGAGCCCTCCATGGAATTTAACCTCCTCTCATGTACCGCTACTGTCTCTGTGCGATTCTACCCAAATTTCACCATCTGGTTTACAGGCGTTTTACAGAATGGAGTGCCATGAAGATGATGATGGAGACTTGTGCAAATGGGCCAGTTTAGTAAGCATCACTATTATTATTATTATTATTTTTTAAAACATAGGCTATGTGAAACAACTGGGACGGCAGTGGGGACTTCATTTGAACGTTTGAACATTGACAGTTTCATAGGCCGTTGGTAGCTGTTGATATTTTACTTACTGTTAATTGGATTAAAGAAACTGTGCTAACCTAACTTATGTTTCTAGGTGCTGGTAAACAGCAAAAATGACATCAGAGCACGAGTGCAACAGTTTGTGGAGGAGAGGATGCAGACCACCATGGTATGAAATAACAATTCATTGACAGCCAATGTTTTCAACAAGCAAGGAGAGCACTTCCTGCATACAGGGTTGCCAATTGGGCTACTTTTTATTTAATTGGTCCAGAAAAAATGTTTTCAGCATGTGTGATAATTTGGACTACTTTTTGTGTCACTTGGGCGGTTTCCCCAGATGAAAATAATCCAATCCCCTCCACTCCTCTGATTACTATGATTGAGATTGACAGGGCACTGAGTTCAGTAGATTCGGCTCAACATGCAATGAATGATAACTGATGACTGTCAAAGCCAAATGTCACTTAAGGTTATTACTTAAACTTTTTTCAAATTATTATTCTCTCATAGCATAGAGATAAAAGACTTAACCTTACATTTGTTAATAAAAGTGAAGACTTTTAACTGTGGTTTTGAGCTTCTGGCAACACTGTCTGCTTATAGCATGTTTGCATTTGTCATTACATCAAGGATGTAAAGAACCAAGGCCATACAACATACTATTTGTTTTGAGTATTTATTATAAACAAATTTTCATAGTATACTGTTAATTACAGTTAGTATACAAGAAATCAATATTATACTGTTTTGTAACAAACTGTGACTTTTGAATGTCACTTCAAGTTAAATATCACAAACAGACTGCAAAATGTTTGACCAAAAATGTAATAAGTATTTGTTCCTGGAATACCACTATCCACAATTTGTAAAAAATAAATTCCAGCAGAGAGCAGTAAGCCTGTCACAATAACTACTTTTGTTGGACGATAATATTGTCCCAGAAAAAAAATGCGATAAACAATATTATTGTCATTTTAAGACCATTTTATGCCACTGATATAATGCTAATATAATAGCATAATAATGCAAGTACACCCTTTCAAAGAGCAAAGAACTGACACCCACCCATGGTGAAACTTGGAGAGCAGATGATGAGAGGACAGAAACAAGGCAACCAGAAATTACAACAAAACGTGTCTCAGACTCTGCATAGTTTTTTTTCTGTTCATTCAGCTTAGGCACTGTGAAAAAAAATGCTCAGGCGTTGTGCCCAAGTCTTATAATGTAGGGGAAACCCTGCTGTTTATTCTGGCATCATGTTGGCTAAAATGTTGGTGACATTCTTATCCAAATAAACACAATGGTCAATATTGTATGATATGTGGACATGACCTCGATAATTTTTGCTGACCTTGGTAAGTCGATAAAGTAATTATCGTGACAGGCCTAGTGAGCAGCTCCTCTATTTCTTTTGGGCATTACATTATGGGACAATAGCACAACAGCACACTCAAATCTCGAGTGCTTTAGTATGCATGCTGTAATTTTATTTTGTCTCCTTTCCATTGTGAACACACTACATACTCAAAACCTGCTTAGAATTAGCATGTGGTATTTAATTGAGACACAACTTTGAGACTTGGATGGATAATAGTACTAAACCAGCACCCTACTGCCCTATTCTGTGGGCAGCTACACTGCAATGCCTTCTCATGTGACCATACCATTGTTGCAATGCTCTTGTCTTCTAGCTCACAGGTGTACTGATTGGAGCTGCTGTCGCAGTCTCACTGATTGGGATTGTGGTGCTCTTCCTTTACAGGAGATTCAAGCTCGCTCGTGAGTCATCCAACCTCTTCCTGAACTTAATACTCATTCTAATGCTATAATACATATTTTACATATTTTTTGCGTGACTCTAATGATAAGGCTCTTCATGGAATTCTATATTTTCTTTTCAGTTTTCTTCAGAATGTGGTCTTAACATCACTTTATTTGCATTTTGTTTTTGGATTCTCTGACAAGGTGAAAAACAGCCTGGTGTACCTCAGTATCGCTTCAGAAAACGAGATAAAGTGCTCTTCTATGGAAGGAAGATAATGCGAAAGGTTTTCTCTATTTCCATTTCCGTTTCACACTCATACACAATCATTTACAGTCAGTAGATTCATCTCAGTACTGTAAATTAGGTGCATAGGCTTTTCTAAATATTTAGGGGAAAGATTATGCTGTGTAAATTTCTAATTTCTACATTTTCCCTGCATCACACTAAATGTTATCCTGTCCCCAAACCCCAAAGTGTTTGTATCTTGTTGCACTGCTGCATGAAACATACTTCACTAGCATTATAACCTCTAAGGCGCCAGTAACTTAGCATTGTAATGCACTCTCATACAGTGAGAAATTACTTGCATGCATTTAGCTTAGTAATAAATGCAGGTCCTCATGATAATATTAATTTCTTACATTTAATCAATACTACTAAACTACACCTGTGTCTACACACAAAATATATTTTATATATATATAATATATATATACTGTCTGCAGTAAACAACAGCAAACCTTTAAATATTGAATATGTTTGTTTTTCTAAGGTCCAGACGCTGTCCTCGATTCCTCCTCCCACCTCTACCTCAGTATCAAAGCAACCACAACGCATACGCAAAAGAACCAAAGTTCTGAGCATAGCTCGCAAGTATGCGCCATTAATACATTTTTTTATTCTGTGCGTGCAAGTGAAACCTTGAAACAATGCTCCTGATTTGTTTTGAGCCTTGCTGAGTGGATTGATTAAAGGAATTTGTGAAATATTCTTTTTGTGTCTGTCAACAGAATCCTGAGGATCTGTAAAGATCCTCCCACCCTGCAGCCCAAGGAACCTCCTCCCTCCGTGCTGGAAGCTGACCTAACAGAGTTTGATGTGCAGAGCTCAAACCTGCCCTCCGAGGTCCTCTACATGCTGAAGAATGTCCGGTAGACAAATATACAACTTTTCCATTTAGCCTCTCCCATTGTTTCTCCCATTTGTTTTCATAATGTGTGTGTCCTGCAACTTTGTTGTAGGGTCTTGGGTCATTTTGAGAAGCCCTTGTTCCTAGAGCTGTGTCGCCACATGGTGTTTATCGAGCTGCAGGAGGGTGAAGGTTTGTTCAAACCAGGAGACGATGACGATAGCATCTATGTGGTCCAGGATGGACGACTCGAGCTCTGCATCCAGGAGAACGTACGTGGATAGCATGTTGATTTTCAGTTAGTCTTCTTTTCGGAAAAGCTTAATTTGGTTTTGTTGTATAGTGGTTCTTGTGCATATTCACTTTTTATGAGTAACTCACCTATCATATTACACACAGCCATTTGATCCATTGTTAATGTACAAAAATATCAAATATCATCTTTACAATTGGACCTACAAGGAGTGATACAAGGAGTGATAAACTGAATGAAATGTGTTTAATATCAAGACAAAACTGTAATAATCATGAATCTTGTTGTATTTTTATTTAATTTTTCGATACATGATTCTAAAATTGGGACAGGTCATCTTTAATGGTGCCTCTGATCATTAACACTTAATCTTAATCTTAACACTTAATCACATCTTAATGAAATGTGAAGCAAGGGCATAAGCACACTTTACTCTGTGTAATGACTGTTTCAATGTCCTCTTCTACCTTCCAACGCCCATGTGCATAGCTCATGAAAATATATGAACAGAAGAGGGCAGTAATGTAATATTTGTCTAGATGCATTCCGCTGTTTCAGAACACAAGAAGTAGAAGAAAAATGATGCCTCTCCACACTTTCGTCTGTATTTAAAGGTACTATTGATAACATTGATAACATCCAGCCACTAGATGACGCACTCCCCCTCCCATTCCAGTGGTTGACAGTTCGTTGCACAACCTGGATATTTCATGGTTGTGTGGAGTGAGACTCAGACTCAGTCATATCAAATGATGAATCTTTCGTGATACAGTAATTAATTTATTTTGCAACATATAGCTATACATTAGCTATAAATTTAAGTTACATTGTGCTGTGGTGTTTCATGTAATGTTATCTGTGGTAATCTTAGGATATGGCTAGCTAGCTTTAGGTAACCTTTTTTTCCCTCATCAATTAATAATTACAGGGGCCTTATATTGCAACACTTACTGTAAAATGACATTTCAGTCATCCATTAGGTAAATATTTACATTTTAATACAGTCAAATAATATATGTGTATGTATGCAATATACAGTGGTGTGAAAAAGTGTTTGCCCCCTTCCTGATTTCTTAATTTAAATAAAAGGGGGCAATCACTATTTCACACATGGCCATGTAGGTTTGGATTTTGCTTTCCCTTAATAATAACAACTTTCTTTTAAAAACAGCATTTTGTGTTTACTTGTGTTATCTTTGACTAATATTTAAATTAGTTTGATGATCTGAAACATTTAAGTGTGACAAACATGCAAAAAAATAAGAAATCAGGAAGGGGGCAAACACTTTTTCACACCACTGTATATGTGGCTTCACTCTAACGTTTGAATGGATCTCTATTGTTGGTGTCATTTCTTGTATTTGTGTTTTCCTGTTTTTTAGGACGGTACAGAACCAGTAGTGAAGGACGTGCACCCAGGAGACAGCGTCCACAGCCTGCTCAGTATTCTCGACATCATCACTGTGAGCTCCTTATTTTTTCTTCATCTTTCACATCACACTAACGTCTCTGCTTCTGTCGTCTTTTGTCCTCTGATCTGTTTCTGTCTCAGTTCTCTGTCTCCTCTACACAGTTTATACTTCCACTCATGTTTCTCTCGTTTAGAAGCAAATCTTTTTGTACTTCCTGTTCAGCTCAATTTGTTTAACCTTTACCCCCAATTTAAGTATTTTGTCCAGTGGCATGCTCTGTTTTGTTTCCATTTCCTATGTTGTCATACATAGTTATAGTGATGTTATATAATTTCTTTACTTAAACGTGCATCTTTTAGGAATGAGTATTTGATTAGTCAACATCTTGAAGTTTCATGAAAATTCTGGCACACTCATATTGCTATTGCTCAGAACATATTGTACTTAACACTAACTAACTAATTCAAACAATTAAAAATTAAGAAATCAAAGCTTGGAAAAACACATTTTTTTTGTTATTATTAGTTATTCCATGGACAGCTCTCATTAGGTGGTTATCAATACTGAAGTCAAAGATGTATATGGGGTTTTAGTGACTGCCTCCTCTGTCTTTTCTTAATTCTATGCTTTTCTAATTGTTTTTTCCTGCCTCTGCCAGGGTTATCCAGCTCCATATAAGACTGTATCAACACGGGCTGCAACTCGCTCCACCATCTTACGTTTACCTGCATCAGCCTTTGAATCTGTGTTTAAGAAATACCCAGAGACACTTGTTCGTGTCATTCAGGTACCAGATTGTCTAACAATAAATATATAGCATCAGAAATCAGAAATACTTTATTGATCCCTGAGGGGAAATTCTTTAAGCTACAGCAACAGGCAGCATGCATGTTGGCGCATGCGCACTATATTGGCATGTAGTGTTTGTTTTTCCTTGAGGCAATTTTTCCGCCCTCTGGAACACATCATTTTAATATAAAACATAATCATTTTCACTTTGGGTGTAACTACAATCTGATGTATAATATGTTCTGCTCTGTTTACCTGTTTGATTTTGTGTGTGTTGCAGATAATCATGGTGCGTCTCCAAAGAGTCACCTTCTTGGCATTACATAACTATCTGGGCCTAACAACTGAGCTCTTCAATCCGGTAGGAGGGAATTTAATTAGTGCGCACACATTTATGTGTATACACACACAGTCATGCAGAGAGGCCCTCATTGAATACCTAAGAACCACTGGTTATGAATTTGTACATAAACAAGCACAGAAAGTCATATACACACTTGGCCACACACATGCAAGCTAATTTCACACAACATTAAGCACAGTATCATAACTCACTCCTCCATACAGCTCAGTGAAAATGAATAAAAATGATTATAGCCCCTCCACAGAAAACAGGGAGGTCAGTAACCTCTAACCCGGGCTTGCCTCCGACTTTATGATAACCAAAAATACTCCTTAATTTTGTCCTTTTTGGGAGGGAATATGTGGAAGGGCATTCACTTTGCCAATTCCTGAAGGCTTTTAAAAAATATATTTTTATTGATTATTGTAGTTATAATATGTCTCCAAACATCCTCAAATAATTAATAAACAAATAAATGAAGTACTATTTAATCGTTAAGAATCATTAATCATTAAGAAAGCTATCACCAAATGGCCATAATCAAATGTCTATACCGTCAGTATTTCTGCAGTGCTTTACCCACTGAACCACACTGGATATTTGACTGTTTTTTTTATTTTTTCTAGAAATGTGTAATTTACACACAACCCAGTTGTGATCTTGATGATCATTTTCCTGTGCTTCAAATCTATTATGAATAAAATATTTTAGGGTTACTCAAAATGTTACTGTTGTCCTGACTAACTGAATTGTGGACTGTTAACTGATTTGTTTTGTTGCCAAATTGACAGGACAGTCAGGCGGTGCCGTTGTCCAATGTAAACAGTGTGATGGGAGAGGCGAATACTGGGAAGACTATTCGTCGTTTGCACTTCCAGGACGAGTTATCTGCTGGGACCACGGAGAGCCCCACAGAGACAGGTCACATGCTCACACACACATAATTCTAAATATACAGTACACACACATTGAATATTTTGAAAGACTGATCCTGTGCTGGAACTTCACTTTACAATAAACAGATGGTGTAAAGGACAGCCCTTCAAACAGCTATAGGAAGCAGCGATCAATCTCAATGCCCACTGACTGCGCAGGTGGGTTACTATCTTGGACATTAGCGATCACCAAATGGCATATGTCTGTATTCATTTCTTGCACAGACTTGTCACCGTCGCTGATCTGAAAGCAAGGACACACACACAGACATACCTAAACTCATAATCTTCCTCCTTTGTCCTGAGATGCAGGTCTTGACCTGAACATGGCTTGTGAACGAGCTCGAGTCACTATAGATGAGGCTCCATCCAGTCCAGTCACTCAGAATCAGAATCAGTCTCACAAAGTAAGACTCTCCTGCCATGTCAACTCTTTACATTGAATCTGATGTTGGCTGTGTAGATGTTAACACCATATCCCAGCATCCACTGCATCTTATGCTTCTGCTTGTCTTGTTCTTCCTTTTTAGTCACTCTCTTATCTCTGTCTTTATAGTCCAGTCTGAAGAAGTGTGTGACAATGCAGCAGACACCCTCTGAAGTGTTTCACTACACAGACAGTGGGGGGCACTCTGATGCCGTCCACCTCAGTAAGAGCAGCATAATCCTCCAGGCTGCTAAGAAGGACCTGCTGGGAATCATCCAGCTGCAGGTGAGAGGTCGATCACATAAAATGAACATCGACTGGTATAAATATTTTGGGGGTTACTTCATTTTTCAAAACAAAGGTAATACTGATTTTGCATGTGTATTGTGCAATTGAACACGTTTTATGGGAAAATTCTGATCACTGGTTTTGGATGGATTAGGGTGGCAGGTCTAATATATTAGGAGAGGTCAGTGTTTTTGTGATGATATAAATAAGCAGTTATTCCGAATATTATTCATTGGTTTTATTTTCTGTTGCAGGACCCCAGTCTACTTGAGGGCAGAGTGACCCTCCATCAAGTCAAAGCTGGTTCTGTGGTGGCTCGTCAGGGAGACCAGGTTAGAACAACAACTTACAAAGCAGTTACAACTTCCTCTCTGTTTCATGACACTGAAGATTTTATGTAAGGATTTTTTCCTTGTGTCTTTTATATGTTAAACTTGCTCAGTGGTGGCTTCCATCAACAAGAAAACTTTATTTGCATTAATTTGTTGTATTTCAGCACAGTATTTAAAAATATGTTTAATTTGGCAGCCTTTTCCACAACGGTGTTGTAAAGCACAATTTGCACACAGTGACCCTCATCCACTCACTCAACTGAGCCACACAAGTAAATGAAATAAGATTTCAATCTTTTCTCTTCAAGGTTAGGGCAGTTTGGTCCGTTCAGCTGCACATGTTTTCTGACCACTGTTAATGACTTGCAAGACTTTGTGACATTTGCAAATCATAAAAATTGTTGTCTCAAAAAATAATCATTGTCTTAACTTACATGCTCCATTTATCTTTTATTGTCTCTCAATAAAATTTAACTGTGATACAATTCTCAATGTCAATATCAAGATGTCATTGTTCAGTTCTCATGTCAAAATGAGATATGAGAAAAGTTACATTTTACCATCATTTAAGAAAATGTTTATTGAAATTCATAATATATTAATGATGATGATAATTATTGTGAAAAAGTTTTTTGATTTTACATTTTGTCCCATTAGTACACCTGAATCTTGGCCTTCACTTTCAGACTGTGACTTTCTCTCCTCTCTCTCCTCTTGGTGTTTCAGGAGGTGAGCATCCAGTTTGTGATTTCTGGCCTCCTACATGTTTACCAGCGGATGATCGACCGTGAAGAAGAGACGCGTCTGTTTGTGACGTACCCTGGAGAGCTTGTCGGTCAACTTGCTGTCCTGACCGGAGAGCCCCTCATATTCACTGTTCGAGCCCAGCGAGACTGCAGCTTCCTCTCCATTTCCAAAACCCACTTCTATGAGTTAGTCACATGGACACACCTGCACACACACCCATCGATGCATAAATGTGTACTCAATATATGTATTCTTCTGTACTGCCTTACTAAAGCGGAGAGTAGTAGCTAAAGATACAGTGAAATTTGAAGGCTCTTAGCCAAACTGTATAACAGATATATAAGTTTTAAAACTTATAAAACTAAATTTGATGCCTTTTTATACTAATTATTAATAATTGTTAGAAAACTTACATAAAATCCAAAACACATTTCAATAAACTGTAGTCTGTTTAAGCTTGGCTAGTTTCCTTTAAGCAAGTTAGCTTTTAGCAGGACTAGTTACTTTTTCTCCCTCCATTATCATTTTTGATTTAGCTGCTGTCTTATTTATGTGGTATAAAAAAAACTCAGTAATTAAGATGTTGGATCATCAACAGTGATTTGGGTAAGTGGGTAAATTGGGTTTAGCTAAGTCTGTCTCACCAGCTAGCCTCAACTAGCCAGAGAGCAGTCACTGCTGTTTGGTTTTTAACGGTTTTCTAGTTCTTGTGAACAAATATGTAGTTACTGCATTTTGGCTTTGTAGAGCAGTGTAGACTTAAAAAAAAAACATAATTATACTCAACAAAAAGACCAATGAGAAGGGCCTGTAACTTTTCTTTTACCTCGATTCTTGTCTTTTCCTCAGGATAATGCGTGTGGAGCCAAAGGTGGTGCTAAATGTTGCTCACACAGTGGTGAGGAGGATGTCATCTTTTGTCAGACAGATAGACTTTGCTCTCGACTGGATGGCTGTGGAAGCTGGCAGGGCGGTCTACAGGTATTCTACTGATAACCTTGTATACCTTGGAAAAATGGTCTTTGTTGACATTATTGCATTCATGTCAACAAGTCAACAATGGAGGCAACTAAATTCTTAAATTTGGTTGTGATTCACAAGCTTGTTTGCTTATTTGCAGTGAATTGAAGTTATCTGTATATTTTTCAGGCAGGGAGAGAAATCAGACAGTACGTTCATAGTGCTGAGTGGTCGACTGCGCTCGGTAATCATGAAGGAGGATGGCAAGAAGGAGCTGATAGGAGAGTATGGACGCGGCGACCTGATTGGAGTGGTAAGGACCATGATGGTGCGGGGGAAGATGGTGGATAGAAGGTTAAAAACTATGAATATCAACTATGTGTGCACTTCACTTCTAGTATCCTGATAAATATTAATGACATATCAGGAGAAACAGTTCTGAGTTTTTCTTTAAAGTCTATCAAAAAACTTGCAGATTTAAATATCCATGAGAAAAATAGTTTGTCAGTAGTTAATCATCACATTCATAGCATGTTCACTAGCAGTAGAAGACTATCACTGCCAGTAAATAAAAACTCAACCAAGTACATCTTATGAATATTTAGGGGGGTAACTATTAAACAATGCAAGACAATTAAACCCATAAATTTAACCTTAAACGTTACAGTTTACATATAATTCTATTAATTTATTTAGAATACTTCATGAAAAAAAAACACTTTGTCTGAGGCTCTTTTTGGGACAACTCCAAACACATTTAGACTGGAGCTTACACTAGCATAACTGGCAGGTCTGCTGAATGAAGTGTGGGTATACACACTGCAGTCGTTTCTCATCTTGTTTGGTTTGATTTAATCTGAGTAAGAAGTAATTTATATTCAGTACCTGTTAAACTATCCAGCATATCAGTACATTTACCAAGAATATAAAACGTGTTAACATATGTTTCCTGATATTGTCCTTCATGGGTTAAGGTCTAAAAATGGATACTAATGCCAGGACTATTTGCATTTTCACTTTGATAAACTACGTAAAGCAAAGTCATTTTGTTAAACTTCACCCACTTTCCTATTGGCTGGTGTGGCTGGTCTCTGCCACGATGCTTCTAATAATACCTGGGTTGATGGATGCTGTGGTTACTGTTACCTGACGGTGGCAATAAGATTGTAATGGCTAACAGTCTGAGACATATTTAGCACGGCTGTGTTGACGTCAACTCTGGATGATGAAATGGGGAGAGCTTATTTATAGCTCTTATTTTATTTTTATTTTTTTTTACTTGAACTTAACTCTGAAACAGTACAAGGCTCAACAGTCATGGACTTTTATTATTATTATATCAAAACTTAAAACTGATTTAAACCTTTACATGCATACATTCTTATGTAAGTGGGGTATTCCCAAAAGTTTATTTATTTGGTAGTACATTATGTTATGTGTCGTAATGTTTAGGAATGATTGGGTTTTCTTTTTATGTTATTATATTTTCGGGTTGTCCGTCGGTCCGTCCCATTCTCATGAATGCGATATCTCAGGAACCTCTTGAGGGAACTTATTCAAATTTGGCACAAATGTCCACTTGGACTCAAGGATGAACTGATTAAAATTTGGTGGTCAAAGGTCAAGGTCACTGTGACCTCACAAAACAAGTTTTTGGCCATAACTCAAGAATTGATAACCATATTTCACAGTTGGTCGGACAATGAATCGGTGACACTTTTGACTCAAAGGTCAAAGGTCATTATGACCACAAAATAGGTTTGCAGCTCATGGAGAAGCTTTGCATCTAAAAATGCCAGGAGAAAACAAAACCCCCACATTCTGTGTAGCTATACTCTTTAAGAATCCATCTTTACATAGAAATCAAGTACATGTGTACCTGTTTAGCCAATATAGCTATGATAATCCTTCATTAATCAGTTCAACAATGTATATTCACTGTAATCACACATATGTATCATCAATATAGGGCTAACTTCCATTTAGCCAAAAAATACACTTTATGCCTTATATTCAGTTCCTTCCAGGTATTCACTACATATATGAGTCTGGACAGACATGGATGTAATGGCCAATGTGGCTTGTCCTTCATTTTTCTTCAGGTGGAGGCGCTGACCCATCAGAACAGAGCCACCACAGTGCACGCTGTACGAGACTCTGAGCTGGCCAAGTTACCAGAAGGAGCTCTCAGCTCCATCAAGAGGAAGTTCCCTCAGGTAGGGTAAACCTTAAGCCTTAAATTTAATTTCAATTAATTTTTTAGAATGGAGATGATTGAACCTAGCCCGACAATGAGCATTTGAATAATTGATCATCAACTGGACAATAATGTGGGTAACGGGTTCCCAAAATTATTTCCATTTTTCTTTTACTTTTCTTAACATTTTGAATATAAAATCAAGTTTAATTTACTGCACATAAATGACAGGGAAGCATTGCTATGTATGTTGTGTCTGTTTGATGAGTAACAAAGAGTCGCTTCTAAAGTGTTTGTGCCTCTCAGGTTGTCACCAGGTTGATCCACCTACTAGGACAGAAAATCCTCCAGCAGGTCAATGGTCCTCTGACAGGTGTGTGCAGCTACATGTGCGTCTCCTTGGTGTTTAGGGTTGTCCGCCCTTGTTGGTGTTTATCTCAACTTACTGTTGAATGGGAGGGTTACTAATATGTTTGCATGTCCCCAGCTCGCAGTTTGGCCCTCCACACCCCCGGTAGTAAGTGGGATGCAGGGAACCAAGCCTCCAACCTCTCCACTGTGGCAGTCCTGCCCGTATCAGAAGAGGTACTTCTCACTGCCTTTACCCTGGAGCTGCAGCATGCACTCATTGCAATAGGTAAGAAAAAAAATTCAGGAGCTCAAATTTACCTACTGCGTATGTTTCACTGCCATCAAGAGGTCAGAGCTCAGGGTCGACGGCACCTCAGGTCCTAGATGGTCTTTGTAAACATCTGGCCACCCTTAGACACTAGTGTATCTGTCTGCAGAATTCATAGCACAGGCATGGACACAGACGTAGGTGTTGTGTGTGGTCATCTTATATTATAGGTGCTGCCTGCTACGACGCAACTACTCTACCTCTTCCCCTGTAGATGACTTGTTTATTCCAGTCTGAACTGGGAAGGTGCCCTCAGAACAGCTCATTTCCTCTAATCTGTGTTTGCTTTGGGTCAAGTAAGATAAACAGGGTCAATTCTTATTGAATTAAGGAATTCACTTTTCATTACAAGAGTATTTAAAGGGACAGTTCACCACAAAATCAATTCAAATTCATATTTTTCCTCTTACCTGTAGTGCTATTTATCCATCTAGATTGTTTTGGTGTGAGTTGTCAAGTTTTGGAGATATCGGCCGTAGAGATGGCTGCCTTTTTGGAATATAATGGAACTAGATGGCACTTGGCTTGTGGTGCTCAAAATGCCAAAAAAATACATTTGAAAAACTAAACAGCAATGTCTCTTTCTAGAAATCATGACCTGGTTACTCAAGATAATCCACAGACCTTGTTGTGAGCAGTTTCATGTAGGAACTATTTCCTTTCTACCGATAGTTCCTATAATTATCACAAATTGCTTGAATCAGCGTGGGTGGCCGTTTCCAAAAGCCTCCGTTTTTGCCCATCCAGACTAGAATGCAACCCCTAGGAGTTTTAAAACAAAAACGCGGCCAGCAGCGTTTCCAAACTTCTTCGTTTTCGGGGCTTGAAAACGCAGCAGTAGTGTGGGCTGTAGGTGCAAATGTAGCAAAACGTATGCGTTTTAAAACGAAAACGTAGTAGTGTGGATTAGGGCTGGGCGATATGGACAAAAAGTCATATCCCGATATATTTAGGCTGAATATCGATATACGATATATATCCCGATATTTTTTCCGCAAAGTGAGAGCAAATGTTCAGTCAAAGTCAAAGCCAAATATGATGTCACAAGTAGTTTTATTGAAACCAGCCATTTCAGTGAACAGTTGCAAAATCAAATGAATAAATAGTAAACAGGTTTTTTCACCTGGTTCATAATTAAATGCTCAGCTGTTCAAATAACAATAAAATGTAAAAATAAATACTGTATAACAATAGGACAGGAAGGAAAGGAAAATAAGGAAAAACTAACATTTTAATATGTTTTTGATTAAAGTAAAATATCTGAATACTCCTTACAACACTGCACTCACCAATAGCCAAGTGCAATCTGTGACCGAAGCACTGCATCCTCAGCCACTCGTTCAGCTCAACCGCTTTAACGATGTTGCTCCCGTTGTCGGTTGTTATAGCAACCAGATACTTTTCTTGGAGTTTCCAGCTTGCAATTGCGTCCTGCAGGGCCTCAGCTATGTGCTCACCGGTGTGATCCTGGGGGAAATAACTTGTTTGCAGACACGCTGTTTTCATCTCCCAGTCTTGAATGAAGTGAACTGTCACGCTCATGTAAGGCTCACACGTCCTGCTCGACCACATATCGCTGGTCAACGCAAAATGGGTCATGTTAGCGAGCCGGTCAGCAAGGCTCTGTCTGATTTCAGTGTACATTTGTGGCAGTGCTTCTCGTGCAAAGTAGTTGCGACTGGGAAGCTCATATCTCGGGTCCATAGTTTTCAGTATCTTTTGGAATCCGACTTGTTCCACAGTTGCAAAGGGGACCATATCTTTAGCAATGTGATAGGACACCGCTTTAGTTATAGTACACCACTTGACACTTTTCTTTTCATAAGGCACACTGCGGAAAAATGAAGTTTGCAGTGAGCTTTGTTTCGGGCTGGAGCTTTTTCAGGTTGTCGATGGCTTGCGGCTGTGGCTTCTGCAGCTCGCAGTTTCAAAGACTCTTCGTACTGCAGTTTGTGCCACTGTTTTAGGTGGTGAAAAAGATTTGTAGTGCTTCCACCCCTGGCTGTAACTTGTTTATTGCACTCCCTACAAATAACGTGATGTTGTTGCTCATCTGATACTTTGAATCCGAACCATCTCCAAATTACTGAGCCACTGCTTTTTCTTTTACTAACCAATTCCTCCGTGCGCTCCGCAGACGTAGTTGCTTCCTCCATGTTTGTTGAAGAGTGGCTCTGTGCCTGCCACCCTCGAAGAGGAGGGGCGGTGGCGCGGGGAGCAGCGCAAATTTGAACTATATCGATATATGCGATATGGTCTAATTCCCTATCGCGTCTAAAAATATATCGATATATTTTTTTATATCGATATATCGCCCAGCCCTAGTGTGGATGTAGCCTTAGTTTCTTAAAAATAAATACAAAGTACCAAATTTTTTTTTCTTGAAACTGCAGATAAAAGTAGCAGCACTTTAAGACATGTCAACTGGTCAAGTGCTTCGACCAGACATTTTGACTGTAACTGCTGTGATCTTTCATATACAGGTCCCACTCTTCTGCTGACCAGTGATATTATCAAACAGCGACTTGGAGCTGCAGCACTAGACAGGTATGTTTTGTGAGTTGGTCGATTACATTTTTTCTTTGGACCTTCTGTCTTTCTGACTCACTCATTAAATTAATTTTAAGTAAGCTTTCTTGGCACAACAGGAAAATACTGTGTGGTGCCAGCTGGTCAATACTGCCTGTCATTAATGGGCTCCTTTCCTCTTCAGTGTCCATGAGTACCGTCTGTCCAGCTGGCTGGGCCAACAGGAAGACATCCATCGCATAGTTCTTTACCAGACGGATTACACACTGACCCCGTGGACACAGCGGTGCATCCGTCAGGCCGACTGCATCATTATTGTGGGACTAGGAGAGCAGGACCCTGCTGTTGGGGAGGTGAGGTGTTAGGGATGGGTTACAGGTGGAGAAAGGTGTGAGGTGAATCAATGGCAAGAGTTAGGAATCCACTTTGATGGGTTTAGGGTTGCTTTACTGATAATTTCTTTGTTCTATAAAAGTGAATAAAATAGTGAAAAATACCTGTCACAAGTTTCTAAAGTCCAAGGTGACAACGTCTTCATATTGCTTGTTGTGTCCAACCAACAGTACAAAACTTAAAGATATTCATTTTTACTCAATTTACAATTATATAAAACCGAGGAAAGCAGCACATTCTCACATTTAAGAAGCTGGAATCAGCAAATGTTTAGCATTTTTGTTTGATAAATTACTTAAACCTGGCCTTTTTGGGCACTTGGTCCAGCAGTTACAGAGCAACATTATCATTAATTTGGAGTGGTGTTTCTGGCCACTTTGCAAATATAAGTCCAGTATTTTTAGTTTCTTGTTTAGTTTTAGTTTTTTAGCTTTGTTTTTGGTCGAGGGAAATGCCCCTTTAGCTGCTAAATGCTCCACTTTGTTCATTAGCTAGTCGCTAACTGTGTCTGTCTGCTGTTTGGTGTCGAGTGTACGGTGGATCTTTAGACCTTTTTCCCTGAAAACCGCTGCCGAAAACGACACTATGAGGGCAGAGTGATCCTAAACAGGAAATTGCGGGCTTCATCACTACGAGCAACCCCTTTCACATTGTGACATTGTTTTCACATTGTCATTTAATTGATATTATAAAAATATACATTATAGCCCCTGTAAAGGATACGGCTGACGTTGTTTTATATTTTTATTGTTGTCATCAAATGAAAAGACCAAAACCAACAATGCATTAGTCCGTCTCTCAATACTTTCTGACTTCCCCAGCCTGTCTGTGGCTCTCATCCCCAACCCCACTGGTTCATGCTGAAGACATACATTTTTAAGAACCAGTAACAAATAAATCATTTCACGTTTAAAGCCCCCGTACACCCATAGTCCACCCACACAGCCACTGGTGCCCCCATGTAAAAAAACAAAAACAAAAACAAAAAAACGCTGTAAGTGTGACCTCTTGGATGCCCCTATGGTAGATAAAACATGATAAAGTGCTTCTACGGTGGCCCAATGTGCAAGAAAGCTTGATGACGTGCCCTCTAGGGTGCCCTACATGCGAGAAAATTAGTTGGGCTCTACATGCCTTTTAAATGGCTAAATAGTTCATAGTTCCCTGTGTGTTTTTATTACAGAGGTGTAGTAGTTATACTTAAAAGCTGAGTCACATAATAAAACAATTTTAATCTTAACCAGGGTTTGGAACTGTTTCACCATAAATGCATCATAACCTTCTGTGCACTGGTGCCCCTCCGCATGCAGCTGGCACCCTAGTTATTTTTTTCACCCCTGCCCCTCAGATAGCTTGAGTCCACCACTGCACACAGGTGTTTTCATTTATGTTGTCTAATTAGACCTCTTCTCAGGACAGTATGGGCGTGTACAAACAGCGCTTGATTGACATCTCCCCCAACATTCTGTTGGTTTCGTTGTATCTATTAGGGCAGGACAACTTAGTTATTTGTACAGTTAAGTGACATTATGTAATCAGAGCTCCATCCAACTTCCACCACAGTAGAGGTCTAATCAGGCAGAGTAATTGAAAACACCTGTGTGGGTGTGCAGAGCCTTTAATTTCATTTCCTAAAACAGTTGGGCACTGTAGTTTTTAGCCAACATTACTCAAACAAAGGTAATTACTGTAATTGTTCCGGACTATCTTCAGTGGCGGATTTTGTGAGCTAGTATTTACTGCAGCAGGATGGTGTATGTGGGGTTGACTCAAAATAAACTACAATACCCATGTTCATCATAATGAAGAAACACGTCTCCCAGAGCAACAGTGTGGCTCGTTGATGCATTTTTAATTGTTTTAGTACCAGAGTGGCTGTCTATGGCACAGAGGAATAAACTATATCAGGCTTTGCAATAATTGTTAGAAGGACCAATTCATTGGTGGTTTTGGTCTTTTCATGACCATAAGAAATATATAGAACACTAGACTTATCCTATCTGGGACTGGAAATCTGAACGTCTTGTAAAGCTGGAGGTGAATAAAAACATTCATGGGTTAATGGTCTGTGTTACAGCTGACCAGTTAGCATTGAACTATTAGGATTTTTCTCTCCAGAGAAATCATGAAACCAATTATTATTAACTAAGCTCTTGTTCAGTCTGCACTCTGCAAGTGTGTTATCAGACAAAGATCTTCGTAGAGTCTGATTTGATATAAAGCTCATGCTGATCATTACGCTCTTGAACCAGGGGTTTAACCAACTTAATGGTCCCACAGGCTGTGAAAGGTTTGTATTTGAGCCTTGGGCATACAGGAGAAATGAGCAAAGGGTGGATGGATGGATGTTGTGAAAGAGAGGTGGGGTGGGAGAGAAATGATCAATATTTGCTCAGGCTCAGAATGAGTCATAGGTCTGGGTTGATTTTATCTTTCAGGGCACACATGCACAGACATCCTCTCACCTTGCACATACACTAAACCTTTAACAGAGGGTCTGTTGCCTGGGTTGCAGATCTGACCTTCCTCTCAGACTATTAAGCCTTTTTTTTTTTTAAGACTGCTAATTCAGGAGTGTCATATAATAAAACTGCCTCTAATGGGAAATTGCACTTGGAAAAAATTAAATAAATTTAAAATTAAAATTATTAAAAATGAAAATAATTAAAAGTGAATCTCCCAAATAACCTTCCCATTCTTATTGCCCCACCTGCTACCCAAAATTCCTAAATATAACAATTACTTATAGTGTATATCATTCGGAAATCACATCTGAAATTACTCCCAAACACAAACATGAAATTGCAATCACACACCAAGTGCTAGTATTGTGTTACCTTATACCTAGTGTAGTCACAGGTTTGCAGTATTTTTCTGGGCTAGCACTCAAAATTCTGTGCAAGCACTGCACAGGAGCCGCTCTGAAGAAAGTGAGGAGTATGAAATGTTCTAAAACATCTGTGCTCGATGCCTCCCCTCTAGCTGGAGCGTATGTTGGAAGGAAGTGCAGTGCGTGCCCAGAAGCAGCTGGTGCTGTTGCACAGAGAAGACGGCCCCCCACCCAAAGGAACTGTGGACTGGCTCAACATGCGAAGCTGGATCTCAAGACATCTCCACCTCTCTTGTCCCCGAAGGGTCTTCTCTAAGAGGAGCCTGCCCAAACTGGTAGGATTGGAAATTATGACACGAGTGTTTTATTTTCTTCTCTCGTTTCTCATCTGCAGACCAAAGCACTTTCCCTTGTCCCCTTCTGGCTGTTCCCTCTTAGCCTCTCATTTAGTATTTTCTCATAATCTTCTCTTATCAAAGATCTTAAGATCTTAATATTCTTTTTTTCTTTTTTTTTTTCAGTTGGAGCTGTATCAACGTGTGTTCGAGAAGCCAGCAGATCGGCACTCAGATTTCTCCCGCCTGGCTCGAGTCCTCACTGGCAATGCTATTGCCCTTATTCTGGGAGGAGGAGGGGCCAGGTAAAGCCACCCAACTGTCTGTCTTCCCAACCAGTTATTCTAAAAGTTCATGTCATAATAAACCATAAACTAGGACATGAACTTTTATAAATAAAATTTTAAATATGATGCCTCTTCTGTGCTTAATAGATTTTATAATTGCCAGAGCCTCAGACCATAATTACAAAGATGTTTGGTTTATCTTTCTGCTGGCTGGGTATATCTGTTTCTTTTTGTTTAAATAGTCCATGTTTATTTCTCCACCCTCCTGTTCAGGGGCTGTTCCCAGGTGGGGGTAATGCGAGCAGTCTGTGAGGCTGGCATCCCAGTGGACCTCATTGGCGGCACCTCTATTGGTTCCCTGATGGGGGCGCTATATGCTGAGGACCGTAGCCACAGCCGCATGAGGATGAGGGCCAAAGAATGGGCAATGGTGAGAGTCAAAGAAACAATAAAACTAGTCTTGTAATAAACTCAAATATTAAGAGCCAAATATGAAAGACAATGATATTTTGATCTGCTTTATATCATCCTTCTTTATATCTGCTTTATATCAAGTAGGCATTTCAAATTTTATCCCACCTATCATCAAAAGACCATTTCAAGTCCCTTTTCCATATTCTTCCATACTCAGTTAAGCCTTTTTTCCCTTTTATTAGTCAGGGGACACTATAGAGGTGACAGGAAATTAATGTAAAAAGATGTTGGATGACAAACGAAGCTCCCCGGACAGATTTGAACCAGGGACGTCCTGTGTCTTAGGCCCTTAGACCACGAGCACACCCCTTCCCACACCCTTGGACTCAAGGATGAATTGATTAGAATATGGTTGTCAAAGGTAAAAGGTCCAGGTCACTGTGACCTCACAAAATATATTTTTGGCCATAACTCAAGAATTGATGACCATATTTCACAGTTGGTCGGACACTGAATAAGTGACACTTTTGACTCAAAGTTCATTGTGGCCTCAAAATAGGTTTTTAGCCATAATTTAAGAATGATTTGGGAGATTCCATTGATAATAATAACCAGCACAGAATGGGCTTTCCTCCATCTCATCCATTCTGCCTTTCACTTCCTGCCTCATTCTGAATTTCGAGCGTCATTGAAATCACGTGACTGCAAACAATGTATTGAAGCGCGCCTAGCTAATCGTGATCCTGTGAGGTGAGTGACTGAGTTTCACCTACAGCTCATAGAGAGGCTTTGCATCTAAAAATGCCAGACGAAAACAAAAGCACCACATTCTGTGTAGCTATACTCTATAAGAATCCATCTTTACAAAGTAATCAAGTACATGTGTACCTGTTAATACATTTATTATAATCCTTCATTAATCAGTTCAAAAATGTATATTCACTGAAATCATACATATGTATCGTCAATATGTTGATAACCATTCCATTTAGCCAAACAATACACTTTATACGTTTTTATTCAATTCCTTCCATGTATTCACTAAAGCCAGACATGGATGTAAACTGCAACTTGACTGGTTGGCCGAGGCATACATTCTTGTTTTTTATCTGTATTGAATTAACTTGCAGTAAAATGTTGATGCATCATGACCTTGATCAAAGATCTTCAGGATGTTACACAACATCTATTGACTGCAGAGCTACAAGGGTTTTCTCCCTAAATGGTGTATTGGTGTATTATGTCAAGAATTAGGCCAAATAATTGTCACAAACAAATGGTTTAAGTGGGATCATTTAGTAGATAAACATTATTCTGTTTTGTGGAAGAGATGATGAGTTCGACAGCTCCTCCTCCACTTGCTCCATTGTCTCCTGGTGAGAGTAATATTTTCAAGCAGCCTCAATTTTATGCTTGTGAGTCTGTCCTTGTGTGAAGGTGACTAACAGCTTTTTTGAAATTTTAATGCAGTTTAGACCTCTATTCTAATTTTGATGTAGTTAACCACACTGTGCTGATTAGTCATCAAAAGTAATCGGTTGGTGTTGCACATATAGCCCTGGATGGTGTGTAGATTAAGCTCATGAACAGAACCTTTTTAGCTGTAATATGAAATTTATCCTTATGTCTTTAATACTGTGACCATCTATGATGGCTAATTTGAGACACCTGTCCAGGTCTGCAGGCTGAGCATGTGGTATGACTCGTCTTCCCACAGTGTATCCAGCCCCTCCTCCTCTGGCTCTGTCCTTGGTTCTGAACCTTTCATCTAGAAGCAGCTGGCTGGGTTGCTGCTCCTTCATATCGAAATTAAAATAACCACTGTTGTAATAAAAAATTTGGCCTTCACAAAGTCATGTGAACAAAGTCATATGAGGACAATTTGCTCTGTTGAAATGTTGATGCTTTTTATGTGGAGTGAATTTACCTGTTTTAAAATGTTCTTTTACATCAGATTAAATTCTGCTTTGTACTTGAGAAAACAGATCTTGGAATTTTGTAGAGGAAAGAAACCATTTGACCTTTCTTTTGACCGGCTTTCCCTGTAGGATATGACTTCAGTGTTTAAGAAGGTTCTGGATTTGACGTATCCAATCACCTCCATGTTTTCTGGCGCTGCCTTCAACTCCAGCATCAGCAATGTCTTCAAGAGCAAACAGATTGAGGTGAGTGAGATAAGGTTACTAAGTAGAATCAGAACTGAAATGGTGACTAAAGAAGAGTAAACATACATGGCAATCAATACGTTTTAGCAGATAAAGATCCTGAAATATCTGTTGGTGGTGCAGGAGAAGTAAATAAATCATGTGAGCCTATTATGTTATCTGTTTCGATGTAACCTTTTGTGTATGCAGGACCTTTGGATCCCGTATTTCAATATCACAACTGACATCACTGCTTCGGCCATGAGAGTACACACTGATGGTAGGTACAGTGTTCTGTTTCTTTTATTAATTTTAAAGAATGCTTTGTTCTTGTTTGTTTAAAGTGTCAATTCAATGTCAATTTCTTACCTAAAATGGCATCTACCCGTGCGGATAGTTTCCGTTTTATTTGCCTCTGAGATTTCTGTCACTGCTGTCCCCATTGGTGAACTGACCTTTTAATTAGTCTCATTGATGAGTTTAATTTTCTGTCGGTTTAGGGTGGTTGCTTTCAATTAAATACATAGTGCTTAGTAGGCATAAAACTTAAAAGAGTTGCCTGTTTGCTGTTTGAGGTTCTCTGTGGCGGTATGTTCGTGCCAGCATGTCTCTGTCTGGGTATCTGCCTCCTCTCTGTGACCCCAAAGACGGACACCTGCTGATGGATGGAGGTTACATCAACAACCTGCCAGGTTTGTTGCACTCAGTCGTTTCAGTTTTAATCCTTCATACCTCCCACTATTTTACCATCTCTGTATGATAGATTATTTCACAAAGCTCTCTTCTTCTCCTGTCCCACCTTTGTTTCTGTTTCCTCCTCTTCTCCCAGCTGATGTAGCTCGCTCCATGGGGGCCAAAGTAGTGATAGCTATTGACGTGGGTAGCCGGGATGAAACCAACCTCACTAATTATGGCGACTCGCTCTCAGGCTGGTGGCTGCTATGGAAACGCCTCAACCCCCTAGCTGAGAAAGTAAAGGTAATGGGTTGATTAAAAATAAAGACACAAGAGACTGTGCGAGGATGTGTAAAAGTAAATGAGTCTTGTGAATAACAATGAGGATATTTTTGTAGGTGTTTTTCAGTGATGCATATGTTCATTTATACACTTGTGGTCTCAGGTCTTGAACATGGCTGAGATTCAGACTCGGCTGGCTTATGTGTGCTGTGTTAGGCAGCTGGAGTCTGTGAAGAACAGTGACTACTGCGAGTACATCAGACCTCCAATCGACAGATACCGTACACTGGAGTTTGGCAAGTTTGATGAGATTGCTGTAAGTATGAGAAAGGTGGTGTTGTCCTGTGATTCTGATTTTGTTTTCTTCTCAGCTGTTTCTTAACTTTGTTTTACCCCTGTTCATGAGTTATTTTAAAAATGTTGATTTCTGTAACAAACATCAGACAAATTCCCACAAAGCATTCTGATTGAATTTATGTTTATTTATGTTATGTTTTCTGGTGTATCTTTTAATGATTTTGCCCATCAGTAGAGAAAATAATATTGATGTGTGAGCATTTGTGTGTATTTGTGTAATGCAGGAGGTGGGATACCAGCACGGAAAGACTGTGTTCGATGTGTGGGGTCGCAGTGGAGTGGTGGAGAAAATGATGAAAGACAGACACCAGGAGGAGTTTCACAACACTCAAAGCAAGAACAATGTAAGGATAAGGATGGATGGAGCGAAAAACATATGGGAATGCTGTAGAATATATGACAAGAAAACCATTAAGCAGAGTTCAGTGCAGAGTAACTACAGAGTCTGGGCCTAATTTTCCTCATGGTTTGAAGTATAACAATACATTCTCATCACAACTCTGATGCTTTTCAAACCTCTTTGGTAAAAATTGTGGTCTACAGTGATGTAGCTGACATTTAGAAGTCAAAATATCATGCAGTCGTGGTTTAATCAGAGCTATTTAAAACATGTAAATACAGAGCTGCAATGAAATAGTGTGTCATAATCACTTTTTGTTTTGATTGTCTGAGTTTTGCAATCAAACTGAGAGGGGAAAAATTTGTTCACAAACACATTATCTGAGTAACTTCTTGGTGTTAGTACCCATCTGTGCAAAAACAGGCAATGCAGGCTCTCCTGATATTTTGTTCACCTCTGTCATTAAAACAACATAACATTTTTAATATCTTAGGAGTAAAAATAAACAAACACTCTTCCCATGAACATTGAAATCCTGATAAAAACATTCCTATGCAACAAATGTTTCATCCTCACTAGAAATGATCTTAGATTCCAGAGGACTTTCAATATATTATCAATCAGAAGCTCTATATTAAATCTAACATATCATCAACAACCCTTGCCTACATTATTGCATCCAATGTGAAGAAACCGTATACACATAACCAACGCAATAACAAGTGTAAGTCCACTACAGAGTCAATATAGACCTTAACAAACAGGATCTTTCAGGAAAATGTGTCAGAGGTTGAAAATGATCATTAATTACCTTTTTAAACAGAAAGAAAGTGTGGGTGAAGTCAAAGCTAAGTGTATACAGTACTCCCTAATCTTACATTCTTAATTATATAATATCGAATTGATGAGCTTACCTAAAAAGACACATTTCACATCCTCATGAGTTTGGTCAGTATTTGTCATCTCATTTGCAGTCTATGTACATTTAATCGACCACATACCATACTGGTTACGTTTTCTCTCATTATTATTGTTTCTACAATATATCCTTATTGTCAGCTGCATTCCGTCATTAACAGTCTCATGTATTAGGCCTTTGGCTAGACTGCTGTTAAAGCAATAACATTATAACTATGCATCGGTCTTCTCTTAACGTACAGAGAAACAGATTTACCGTACACCAGATTTGTCCCGCAGCAATGTCAAAGAAAGACAAAGGACCAATGAAACAAGGGAGGAGAGGATGATGAAAAAAGATGAGATATTTACCCCTAATCTGAGCAACAACATCAGGAGGATGAAGGGGAAAATAGCAGGGTTGATATTGAAAGTTAAACTAACAAATGAACCTGAACAATTGTCGAGAGAAGGATGGAGCTACAGTCATGGTTGCAGATTTGGAGCTGTAATGCTTAAGAGTGTCTTATAAATAAATCCAATTTCCATTCTTTAAAACAATAGCCCTCCCACATAGGCAGTTAATGAGTGCCTTTCTATTTTCAGGTGCTACTGTAGGGTGCAGCTCTCAGGGAAAATAATGGCCCCCCCCGTGATGGATTCTACATAGTATATTCAGTAGTGTCGCACAAAATGCAAAGAAACTAAAGAAAAACACAAACTGGTGGCATAGATGTTAAAACAATAGTTTGTGTAAGATCCAGAATAAACAGCTAAAGATTGCAAGAGAAAAACAGTCTACTCAGTAATCATTAAATGATTAAATGTGATTCGTAGTATCAGTCACTGAGGAACCGAAACAGACAATATTATTATTTGCCCTTTACCAAAATCTATATGTCTACACACTAAGAACATTAGTTAGCAAAACCAATCCAGTTTAAATAACTTAATACTAACTTACTAAGATGTGCTTGACAGAAAGACAAGTGAAAATAGCAAAAAAGTCTCCATCATAGCTTTCCATGGTTTCCTGTAATGTTTCGTATCGTGTTTTAAATAGCGGAGAAGGGTCTGTCAATCATAAAATGTTGTGTGGACAGATTTTGTGTCTCTTAATCCCCTGAAAAATAAGGATGTTTTCACAATACAGTATTTTAAAGGTGTAGTACATCTGCACAATGTTGCTTAAATGGAGACAAAAAGACTAAATCCAAATCAGCTCCCTTCTTCTTAGTGAAATTGCTGGCTGCTATTTATGTTTTTACCAGTGTACGAAAGGAGGAATACGTTGTAGTTCTAACAGACTAGAAGTTGACACCTGGCAGCTGATGTAGTTAGTCCCTCTAACTGTTAGTTGGCTCAGTCTATTTTGAGCATTTCATTAATTTGTATATATATATATGTGTGTGTGTGTGTGTGTGTGTCTTTCAGGTGGTGACGTGTCCCAATGCTTCCTTTACTGACCTGGCAGAAATTGTGTCCCGCATCGAGCCTGTGAAACCTGCTGTGGTGGATGGTAAAACTATCGACACACTCCAACACTCTCACTTTCGGCCACACCCGTGATCATACTTTTTTTTTTTTCTTTTTTCAATGTGTACACACAGTGTCTGGGAGAAGGCATGCTATTACTGTTTCTCCTCCATGTTTGCTCGCTTTTATTTGTTTTTGGGTGGGTTTCGTTTTCCTGTCATACTCTATTAGCAAATTAATCTGTTTTCACATAGGAGAAATTAGACTGCTGAATCCCCATTGCAGAATACATTTTTAGCAATTATGTGTTACACTGTACACACGCAGGTTGTAACATACAGAAGGAAAGTAGGACCTGTGCAAATGTAATATTTGCAGTCAGTAGAAACAATTCACATGTTTAAATTATATTTAGAAACCATATTTAAGTGCAACCTAATACAGCAACCAGGGAAGTTTTTCTCAGATATCTCCATCTGTTTCATTCTTCCTCTTCTTTCTATTTATAACCTATTTGTCATCCATCACTCATCAAACTGCTCTGTTTGACTTCTCACAATGTTGCACATTTTAGCTTTTCTGACTCATTCACCCTCACACCCACTTTTTATTTGTCACCTTTTCTAAGCACCACGTATTCCAACTAATTCACCCACAATTTGCTTCTTTGCTTCCTTTCTTCGCTTCTTCCCTCTCTCAGAGGAGTCAGACTACCACACTGACTATGAAGAGGAGGCAATGGAGAGCGCTCTGTCTGACATGGAGCTATACAATCGCTATGGAGAGCACACTGAAGGGGAGGAGACTGCTGACACGGTGCGAACCACTGGTTTTAAGGGTTTAAGTACAGCAAGTAGCCATTGAATTTTAGGCATGTCTAAAACGAGCATCACAAACTGTAAATGTTCACCTCTGCAGCGTACTTCCACACTGTAATTAATTTTATACTTTTTATTTTTATTCTACTCAACACATTTTCACAATTATTGGGCACCATCACTTTTTCTTAAATGGAGACTTTGGGAAAGTCAAAAGTGTCTTGTTGGCCATTGTACAAAAAGAGATTTAAGTCCATCCTGGAGCCAGGCCCAATGCATGCTTTAGAAGTGATCAATAATACCATTCTGAAATTAATTGGAAGACACTGCAGGGCCACCTAATTAAACTAAAACGATATGTTTTAGTTCTAGTTAAGAGGTAGGGCCTGAGAAAGTTGTAAAATAAGAGGATTTTCTGTAGTTAGGTCAAGACTCGATTAAGCCTTGAATGTTTTCCAAATCAGACAAAAAAAGAAATGATCGCATATACCAGTTCATAAAAGATTCAGGTCTACTGGAATCACTGGGTCTTACTGGCAAGTAAAACTAGTACTATAAACATTTGCTGTTTACTAGTACTTCAAACACAAAGATGAGTAAAGAGATAATTAGTGAGAATGGATTGGAGGTGTCCAGCGCAGGCCATTACAGAAAGGTCTAGAGAAATGCCTTTTTTTTTTTTTTAACTGGATGGTTTAGAGTCTGTAACTTCCATGATCAGGCTAGTCAGAGATCTAAAGAGCAAAATGAGCAGTTCAAATCACATAAAATTTGAGATTGTTAAAGGATATGACTTTTTCTTTCTAATTTTATTAGATGTATAAAATACTACTCCTGATGAAATGTAATTTGAACTCCTTGTCCCTTCACTGGTACATAACCTTACTTCTGATTCTCAGGATGAAGAGCTGGAGGGGAGACGTGCACAGCACATTACCTCACTCACCGACAGCCACCCTCAGTCTCCCACCGTATCTGACAGTTCACTGGACATACCGTCGAGCCAGGAAGTCCTTTCCAAACAGTCCATTAACTGAAGACCGGTCTAATGAACTCTGCCCCTGCAGGTCATCACAATTTAACCTACCTGTCTTTGCGACATTTTACCCTCCAGTCTGTCCCACGTGACTCAAGACCTGTTCCCTGCCCCTGAGACTGTCAGCATGACTGTGATGACCATTTTGCCCTCTGTAACCTGGCCTCGTTAGCTGTGTGGCTGACATAACAAATGGACGCTCCCTTAAAAAAAAAAAAAAGAATACAGGCAGCTAGTTTCACATTTAATCAGCTGCAAGTCTTATGCATTCCTGTTATAGAAGACAGCTGCAAGTCTAGTCTTTTCTCATATTGAGATAGTCAAGGTTACTTTATGTTGCTTTACATGAGTCATACCAGTCCAGTGGAAGATAGAAGGAAGGACAGGTGAGGAGATACTATTTCCATGAAATATTTTTTACATGATAACCAGATTTGAGATAGTTATCACCTAAATCACAAAATAACTTGTATTTCCACTTCTGTTATATAGACACGCAGATTGTTTTGACATGATTTTCCCAGGTTTTGACATGTCTGTCTCTGAGATTTCTGCCAAATACAGCATTGAAAGATTACATAGATAGAAGGAAAAAAAATTCACACAATTATGGTTATTTTTCTGACTTTTCGCTAATTTTGCCCTTTTCTGTTTGAATTCTGCTATTTGCACCTCCTCAGGCCACTAAAAATCCTTCAAGTGAGTGAGTCCAAGATGGCAAAATCACTCGTGCTCACAACACCTCTCCACAGTAATGCCATAACCTGTAATGAGGGGTCACATTACTTTATTTTAAAGAATCACAAGCCAAAAATGTTGGGAGACACTGATCTGAATAATCTACAGAACACACTGTCAACAGTTTTCATTGGGTCTGATTCCTCAGTAGAACGTGGATCCAGTGCAAACTGTTGACAGTGTGGTCTGTGGATTGTCCTGAGTATCTGCGACACTGTTTCTGATGAGAGATATGTTCAATGGTGTGAGCATGACGAACGAAATTCCATCCACCTCACTTGTATTTGGAGCTGCAGAAATCTCAGAAACTGAGATTTTGAAACTTGTGCAAATAAAACCAAAACTATCTACATGGCTAGATACCACTAGAGGTAAGTAAGACAAAAACACTCAGGAGATGCAAATCCCTGCCACGCTGGCAGTCGAGCCAAGCCAGCACATGTATATGGAAAAGGGCTATCAGTGGCCACTTTATCAGGTAAACCCGTCCAATACAACATGACATCTTTACAGAACTAATAATGTTCAGTTTTTGGTGACATTGTCGGAAATGTGTAAATTCAATTATGTTTATTACTGAGGTCATAGTTAAAGGTTGTTATATTGTTTCTAGTTTTTTGTTGGCCCTATTTATGTACATCGGGGGCAGAATATTAGAAACACCTCTGAATATAATGCAGTCCAGCACAACACCATCATTAACTGTGACCGCAATGCTAAAACATATAATTTAGTTAACACCTCCTATGACAGTGCCTGATTATAGGCGTCATAGAAGTAGACTTTATGGCAGAACAGTTGTTTAGGATTGCATTAGATTGTACAGGTGTACCTAATAAAGTGAACACTGAGTGTTTCTGAGCTAATTACAGTGAACAATTGCTCTTTCAGTCTACAGACAGTATGGGCATGCAAGTGTTGAACTGTTGTATTAAGATAGACTTGAACAAATCTGAACCTATCCTTTAATGTTTGTATTCGATCTACGTAATGATCCTCACCGACACTTGCCCGCCAAACAAGACTAATTTAAAACCAGAAAGAGAGCAAAACAAGCAATACCCACAGTGTGCCTGAGACATGGAGGGAAGTAATGATTGCAATCCACTTCAAAGCACTAGTTTCCCTCTCAGCTGGCGAGACAGCCCCCCCCCATCTGTTTGCTGGCTTGAATCTATCAGACACAGACTGAGCAGCAGACAGTGTGGATCTGTTAAGTGAACTTGTCTCAGTACAGTTTTTGCACAGGGGCTATTTGCAGCAGCAGGGCAGTTCTTCACAGGAACATGTTGTGTAACACAAGTTTTTTGGTCAAAAAACAGTGATCAATAGAATAGTCAAATAGTCACAGAAGTGAATAATTATATATTTTCATTATCAAGCCAAGAATGTATACAACCTAAGCCCTACATGATTTTAAGTCACAACAGCTGGACAATCATTCCAGAAATGCAATGCAATGCACAATTAAACTAACAAATCGTTATATAAGCTTGTTTAACATACCTCTCTGTATGACACTATACCATTTTTATACAGTTAACTCAATCTCAGTCACAACTAGGGCTGCAACTAATGATTACTTTCATTATCGATAAGTGTGATGATGATTTTTTCAATTAACAGATTAATTCTTTTGGTCTATGTAATGTCAGAAAATAGTGAAAAATGGATATCAGAGATATCAAAGATATTCACTTTACTACAAAGTAATTCCAGGAAAAGCAAGAAATCCTCACATTTGAGAAGCTGGAACCATCAATGGTTTAAACACATAATTGATTATCAAACTACTTGGCGATTAGTTTTCTGTTAATTGACTAATAAATAAACTAATATAAGCCGGCCAATTTATTAGTCAGACTCTAATCATTAGAATATCAATGCAACTTTTTCTGATTTTATTTTCTTCCCACTTGATATTGCACCCTGTGTGCCTCCCTGTATGAAGCTTCTGTTCTGTAGCTAAAACTGGTGCTACAGTGCCTGCAGGCTTACATATGTAGACAGTAGGAGAATCAGTGTGATAAACACTATGGGGATCCCATATGGTGTTGCGTAAATGGAGTCTAGACACAGAATGTGCGAGCAAGGCGGAGATAGGAAAACATTTGCTGTTTACCAATGAGGTAATGGTGTTTGCACTGGTGTTTTTTTTTTTTTTACTTTTGGGCGGTTTCCAAAAACCGAGCACAATGAATTGACATCTGGCAGAATGAATGTTTCACTACTTTATTAAATGGGACATGGTAATGGATGAAGTGCTTATGTAATATGTGGAACTTTGCCATCAAGTTAATGTAACAAAGCCTTAGATGACCCATGTGGAAAAACAACCACTCGTGCCCTCATTTGGCATGCCTTTTGATGATTAGAGTACAATAATGAATGAAGTTTACCAATAAGCCTGTACTGTATGACATCAGTTACTTGTCTATATTTATGTTATTTGATTGTTTTTGATAATCTATTGTTACTAATAAACCACTGTTTGTTGTGTATTCTGTGTGTCTTTCATTTTTCAGTTTGCCATATTGCTTTGTAGTTTGCTGTAGAAAGCAAATGTGACCATTTAGGGCTGCAACTGATGATTATTTTCACCTTTAATTAATATGCTTTTTATTTTTTTTTATATTCAATGAATTGTTGGTCTATATAAGATGAATAGTGAAAAATCAGAGTTCAGAGAACAGTCCAAAACTGTACATTTTCACATTTGAGAAGGTGGAACCAGAAACTTTTGCTTGAATGACTTGACAGATAATTAGTTTGTCAAACTTTGCTGCTGAGTCATTTTCTGTTGATCAAATAATTGATTAATCAACTCATTGTTTCTGCAATATGACCATTTGTTGTTCGAAGGAGCCCTGGCAGAGGGAAAAGACAAATTCAGAGGGAAGTTTTACTTAAGTTAACACCAGAATACATAAATCTACTTAGTGCTGTTGCCTGCAGGTGTCTCCAAATGAGAACATATGTTAATGACACTCACCTGAGTAAATAAAGTGTCATTAAGAAAATTAATAAAATACCAACCAATGAAAAAGTGGTTCTACTGGGAGGCTCGATTGTTAAATGCCCTTCAGTGGGAGTACTAAAGGCTCCACATTGGAGTCAGTGTGTATCCGCCCTGCTTAAGTTTCCTTGTGCTACACCCTGAATCTTTATCATCTTCAAAGGTTTATAAAGCACTTCTTCCTACAGAGATGGGCAAGCAAAAAGAGAAAAAAGATTGTATTGTAGAGCAGAATTTTCTTAATTTATTTAGGCTATTAATCATCCTGTGACCACTCAGATTTATGGTCAGATCCCCTTGGGGTGTTCCAACACAAAAAAGAAAAGAAAATATCAACCAATGAAGAGCATGTGGTTCAGATGGGTGGCTTGTTAGTTAAATGCCCAGTGGATCCCACATACCACCGTAGAGGGTAGAAACAAGAACAAATAAAGGCATGATTTCTCCCATAGTCAAACAACACGAAGCTCGGGTCATTTGGAAACTGCCCTTTATGTGAATATGTCTGACTGTAACTCTGTCTATGTGTTACTAGACCTGCAATGGACTAGCAATCTGTCCAGGATGTGTCCCTGCTCTTGCTCCCTGCATGCTGGGATATGCTCAACTCCCTCCCAAGTATAGACGATAAATGTTCAAGAAAAACCTGTAACACCATATTTGTGTTGTATTGAGCTCAAGGGAGAGTGCTAAAGAAAACAGAGATTATCATAAATGAAGAGCTATCACACCTGTGGGCCTTTTTACTACACACACACACAGAGCGATGGATCACACATACCAATGGATGATTAATCCCACCTTATTGATGTGTCCTGTAATGAGCTTTTTTTCAATCTCCCACCCTCCCTGGGGAACGCAGACTTGCATCAGCTAATTAATGAGCACACGGGGGAATTTAGGTCGCAAGAAGGGCCGGGAGAAGAGAACGAGAGGGGAATAAGTGGCACTAGCCTCGATCGATATCACAGAGAAGAAAGTGGAGGGCCGCAAAAATGGGGTGGATGAGTACAGGCTTACAGGATATTAGAGTCTTTTGACAGAATGACAAGGTTGACAGTAGACAAGAGGTGCCACAGTGCTGGTGTGTTGGTGAACAATGACCTCACTCTGGACTGAATTACTGTGACAGGCAGCAAGAGATTTAGAGAGCCATTTATTGAAAAATGAGGCAGGTGAAGGGGGGGACAAGGGGAAGTCTCTGCCTTTAAACAGACGGGCAGTTTGATTTATAGAAGGTCATATTTAACAGTCCAGAGCCGCATACTGTATAGCTCTCTCTTTCCATCTTTCCATCCATACAACGCTGCTCATTTCCCCTTCCTCCCTCTTGTTTCATCGCCTCTCATAATTCTTCCTCTGCCTGCAGGCTTTTGGAAAATGGGGGCAAAAAGGACTTAAACAGGTAAGTAGGTCACACTTTTTGTTGCTGTAGTGAAAGCACCTCTGTGACGTGTGAATAGAAATGTACTGTGTCAACACCCAGAAAGGTCCCCGTATAAAAATGTATTAGCACCACTTACTGAACCTAAAATGTAAATTTCACAAATACCATTTACTTCATTATGATTACATGAAGGTGATGATACAATATGTAGCATAGGAGTCAATTTATGGTCTTACAATTTGCAAACTGACAGAAATTTTTTTTAAATCCATTTTAACCATTTTTAACAACATGGATTAATAGTTTTTAGCCGTGCTAGCAGCAGGGATTGCAATGTTGGTTTGTTAGTCCATCACTTTTGTCCAGATTGAAATATCTCAACATTTTATGGATTGCCATAAAATTCTGTACAGATATTCATGGTCCCCAGGGGATCAATCCTACTGACTTTGATGATCCACCAACTTTTCCTCTAGCACCACCACAAGGTTGACATTTTTGGTTTTCAGTGAAATATCTCAACAACTATTGGCTGTATTGCAATAACATTTGGTGGACATCCACGGTGCTCTGGCAATGAATCCTAATCAGTTTTGGTGATATCCTTGTCTTTTCATCTAGTGCCACCAGCAGGTCAAAGTTTCACTTATTTAGTGAAATATCTCAACCTGTGAGTGATGGATTGCAAAGACATTCTGACAGAGCGCCATCAGCAGGTTTGGTACAAAATTTTGCGCAGACATTCAAGTTCCTCAGAAGATGAATCCCACTGACTTTTCACATTTGTGATTTTGAATGAAATGTCTCGAGAACTATTGGACCCACTATTGCCATGTAATTTGGTTCAGACATTCTGTTCATGTTCTCCGAGGATGAAGTGTAATTGTAATGAACTTACATCTAATGCCATACTCAGATCAAAATTGTCCAATACTTTGGTTCATGACCAATTACCTGCAAAACAAATGACGTCACCATCAGCCTCAGCTGTACCTTTTGTTCTGCGCTAATTAGCAAATGTTAGCATGCTAACATGATAAACTAAGATGGTCAACAAGGTAAACATACCTGCCAAACATCAGTATGTTAGCACTGTCACTGTGAGCATGTTAGCAAGCCGATGTGAGTGCTGCAGCCTCACAGAGATGCTAGCATGGCTGTAGACGCTGTCATGTTCACATTTTATAGACTAAACAATTACTCCAAAAAATCAATAGATTAAATAATAAAACAAATGATAATTTATCATTTATCACCATGCTGAGACAGATGCAGGCAATCATCAGGAAGCACACATACAGGTTTAGAGGTTTTTTTTCTGAGACACATTCAGACAGTACTAACAAAATGTATCTTGGATGTGGATTCAGGTTGGTCTACACTTGGGATTCTGAAAAAAAGGCGCAGGAATCATTTCTGACTCATTTTGAGTTGAGGCTTTGCAGCTGAGATCATTCTGCTGCAGTCACTTCTCTTCACTGCCCTCGAGTTCAGAGATCTGTCAGCCTGCAGCTACCACTCCCTCTCAATACGTCTCTGCCATCCATAACATGAGACATGTGCTTAGTTTCAGGACAGAAGCACTATCCACTGAATCCTCCCTTCTTAGGAGAATCACATCTATCAAGAGTCTCATTTGAGGTAAAATTGTGTCCATGGCTGCAGAGTCATTTCTAGGACTGTCTGGATAGTTTTGTGTGTGTGTTTGATGTTTCTATCTGCAGTTTAGCACAGATGCAGAATTAATGTTTAAGAATATTTTGTATTTTTGTGGCTTTGACACAGTAGTGATACAGTGATACTGAGCTCAGGCAGAAACAGATTTGTCAGCAGTTACACATATTAGGGAGAGTTATTTATAAATATATATTTTAAAAAGCAGTTCATTTTATCTAAGTGCTGTGTGGAACAGTAGAGTTGAATTTGCATTCAATGAAAAAAAGATATATATTCACTGGAATAAAGCTGCTTCAATTGCAAACTTACGAACTAGATTTTTTTTCTGAATGTTAAAAACTATTATGGAAATAATTCCTGCTGGTGGTGGACCAAATGGTGCAGCAAGCCTTGTAGAAAGTATTTTCACGTGGGTTGTCTAATTGCTTTAATTTACCTTCCTACTTTTTTTTAACCTTGCTGTCAAGACACAGCATGTAAAAGTGCAAAGAGAACAGGCCAAAGGAGACAAATCCAGATTCATCAGATGGTTATGGAAAAAAATAAAAAAACCACAGACATATATGTACATGAAGTAAATCTCCTAGAAGCTCATTTGGTTAAAGCATGTGCTATTAAACTATGTCTCATTGTGATGAGTAACTATTGAATATAAATTGATATATATATATATATAAATTGAAATTATTAATCCATTAGTCAATCAACAGAGAATTCATGTTGATTTATCAATCAAATATACAAACAATTTGCTTGTTCCAGTGTCTCAAATGTGAGAATTTGGTTATTTTCTCTGGTTTATATCATTTTAAATTGAATATCTTTATATTTTTATCTTTTGCAAATGTTGGTCGGACAAAAAGCAATTTGTAGACGTCATGCACCTTGGACAGTGGGAACAGGTGATGGGCATTTTTCATCATTTTGTCATATTTTACAGACTAAATGATTAATCAATAATCACCCATCCTTCCCATCTTTCTTCACCACAAACATTCACAATAAAGCCAAAAATCACACTACATTTAGCAGAAGCTCATCCTAAAAGAATTACAGAGTGCAAAAGCAGAATGAAGCTTGAATCTTACTGTAAGTGGAACAGCAACGGTATCAAGAGAGCGGAATTTAATATTCCCATAAATAATCACACACGCAACTTCAGGTTCTGTTGTGTCATGTACACAAAATAAATGCCAAGTAGATTTTCTTTGTGTCAGAGATGCAAGCTCCAATAGAGAACAAAGTAATTTTTCCCAAAATACTTGTATCCAACAGCTTGCTTCGTCAGCTCTGGGCTCAGTGGGGTCCAGTAATTTATGTCCGTTATCTCTAGATTTGTCCTTTTTTTGGTCTAGGTTTCAATCACAGTGAGTCAGTTGATCACTGCTGAAGGCCTGTACAGGATGGAGCGATAAGAAGAAAATGAGATTGTCTGTTGTACCCGTACAGACACTATCAACATGAGGCTGTTGCTTTTCTTCAGCAGTTTTTCTAGTACGTGGTGCCACAGAGGTGATGAATCATATTTTACTTTGCATAACAAACATTTTACCTCTCAGACATAAACAAGACGCTTAAACATTTACAGTAAATATGATGGAACACTTAAATGTTAACACCCCTCTGCATACACTACTGAAGCACTCATATACATAACAGTATTCAATCTCTGCACGACTGAACTACTCTCATATACAGTACACCACTTCAACACCTTCACATTACTGAAAAAAGCAGTCAGAAGCCTCTTACACACACAGCTAAAACACTCACATAGTCAACTACCACTGATTACCTGATTTCCAACGACAAAAAATACTGAAATATGCGAGAAATTTGCAGCCCACCTGTACGCATTTCTTTGTTGTAAGTGAGGACATTAGTTCATTTGCAACCAGGGAAACAGGACATGAAGACGTGGGAATAACAGGAAAACATTTGTCCACCACACAGGTCTCTGTACCCGCTATAATCATAGGACAAAGAAGGGTATTTTAAGGAAGAAGTATACTGTCGGAAGGAAATTTGAATTATGCCTGTTTTTGCAAATGTCTGTCAACAGTTAAGTAATAAACAATATGCAGCCTACGTTTTCACGCAGAAATTTTACTTTAGCTATAATGTCAGCAACAACTTGTACCACCAGCATCCCAGAACAATTAGGACAAAAACCGGCCCATTCATGCAGTTTTCTGGCCACACCAAGAATGGAATACTGGCACCTCTACTGTTAGGCAGTGAAGGTCAACTACAATTCACACAAAAGAACAAGCCACTATAATATATTGAAATTAGCAGGATGGTGAGCTGATAACCCATTTTTTATCCAGAATCTCTTATCAGTATCTTAAATCCACATCACAAACTGCCCCTCGAGCACAGCTTTCAAGCTCCACAACACATTCAAGACAACTAATCAACTTTCACAGCTGAAAATAAAATCATATCCTCAACTGGCAGCTTATGTGGGTCTGGATATGAGTCTGCAGAAAAGACTAAGAGTATGACTACAGATTTGTGTGTGGGAGTGCAGGTCCTGTGTGCTGTGTACTGTGTAATACGTTAACGGACAACACAGCATCAGAGGTCAGGATGAAAACAAAGATGGAGTCACAGCTGCCTGTTGAACCAGCATAAGGTCTAGGCAGAGCTGCTGCTTCTTTCAGCTCTCTGCCAAGCTAATAATACCCACTAACGCTGCTGACTGGGAACACGAGGTGAGAGCACCTTGCTGTCCAAGTACGTCACCGGGGTTTGCAGGTGCTAAAAGAAGAATAACTTTTCCCCAGATAGAAACAGGGTCACGGGTTTTGAATATGCACAAAAGACAGACTCCCACATACTTGCTAGAGCCTAAAAAGAGCAAATACAGGATGCAGTGACGTGAATAATGTATTTTTACACCAGACTACTTCAGGTTTGGTCAGAGATATGTATTTTGGAGTTTGTTTTACATAAATGAAAGATAAAGATAAAACAGGTCTGATGACTTTTAATGTAGTAGCTCACAGCTGTGGAGGTGGAAATGCAGACGTTGTCAGAAACACACTTTAACCTCATTGCCAATTTGGTAGTTGGTTGGGTGGCTACAGGCCTGAAAGTGATGTGAACATGTTATTTTTGTATTTTTCAAATGTTTTTTCATGGGTAGCCTCTTCAACAGACTTCCAGGCCATCACATGACAAACAAACATTTAGAGTCTCAGGTGATTTAGAGTGTCTAATCCACCTGGTGTGCTACTTTTTGAGAGGAAACCGTCAGAAACGTGGGAGGATACACCAAACATGCCAACATGCCACCTGTGTATGAAAATATAATTATATGAAACATCAGAATTCAGTCTGCCGCTTCTGCAACCAGACCTCGTAAAACTAGATGAGAGCTGTGATTTCAACAAGAAAATCTTCACTCGCGATGGAAAGATGTACAGCGCTGAAAAGGAGGAGAAAGTTTGTTGTTGTTCAAAATTGTTGTATTAGAGAGACATAAAAGCAGAAATATCAACTCAAGTGTTTATGAATGACCAAATGTTCACATATGTGTGTCCCACTCTGTTAGCCAGGGCAATACTGTAAATAGCCTACTGTTCCATTTTTCTAAGGGCTGTCATCAACATGCATTGTCCTTCCCTTGAAACTGTTGTGTGTTTAAGTGTGTGCATCAGTGTAAGGATCGAAGGGAGCACAGCGCCTGTCAGCACCAGGGTCTCCCATAGCTCCCCCCCCCCCCCGAACTTTTCGCTGACCGCTCGTTTATCACTTTTTTCTCCTGCACTTCCCTCGTCCTTTCGATTCTGTTGCTGGATGAGCTGTCACCAGCAGCCCCCTTCCCTCCATGTTTCATTTCTGCATGTACATGGCTCAGTTTAGTGATGGGAATTACGGCTCTTAAAGGAGTCGGCACATTTAGCCATCTTTTCATCTCATTCGTAGGTTCATTCATGTCTTACTAATCCAGGCCTTTAACGTTTTATTTGTCAAGTCCTTTTCACCACCTCCTCCCCTTTTCCATTTCTCTCACTGCCCATGCCTTCCTCTGATTTTTGTTTTTGTTGCAGGAAAACCCCTCTTCCTACATTTAATGGTCTCTCTCTCATTGTTTGCCAACCCACAGAGATGTGAGGCATTTTGGCAGGGCTGCCCTCAGAGGCATTAAGCCACAGTGAGTGAGAAACCAAGTTAGAAAGAAATGACCTCTTCCCAGCCGAGGAGCGAGACAGAGCCGAGACCTGGGAAACAAAGGGGTTTAATCAGATCAATGTGCCCTTTGTCATCTCGCTGTCTGCCCTGTCAGTCTGTGTATCTGTCTGCCAATTTGTTGTCTGTTTGTTCCTCAGTATCTGTTTTCTATGTGTCATCCATCTCTCTGTCCAGCTATCTATCTGCTTGTCTTTCAATCTGTGATCTGTTTTGCCTGTGAAGCCACAGGTGTCTGAGCAAGTTCAAGCTCAAGTTCATTTATTTATCCATTCTGATATCAATATAACATTGTATTGGCTGATATTCTTTTTTTGTAACATATGAGGGATATCTTGTGTACAAACTATGTCATAGCAGCACTATTTCTACAGTAACATAAAAATAATTTTGGTATCTCTTTACTGAAATTTCTTGTTACTTATCAGCCGACATATGTACCGAAATTGATGTGTCTGCAATAACCTAATATGGGCCAGATAATTTTTTAGTTGGGCTTTACTGTACACAGTTGTTTATCATTCGCAGGTCTTGGGCTGGGCAATTATTCAATGTTAGTGTTTTAGTTAACTTTCTCAGATTCATGTTATGATAAAATTAATGTTTAATATTTTCATTCTATGACTTTGTAATGTCCAAATTAAGGCTTCTGACCAAGCTGTAATTAACAAGACTAAGAGTCTACAGAGCTAATTAGCACTAAACACAAAGTAAAAACACTAATTAATATTTGACCTCATGATGGCACTAGATGAGTTAAGGGATCACCAAAGTTATTACAATTAATCCTGAGGGGGACATGAATGCATGTACATTTCATAACATTTCCCTTTAAATCCCAAATGTCAACCTCATGGTGGTGCCAGAAAAAAATCAGGGGATCACCAAAGTCTTTAGTATTCATCATCTTGGAACCATGAATGTCTGTACCAAATCATCTAGTGGATGGTGAGATATAATTCACGTAATAGGTGAAAACTTTGATTTGCTTGTGGCGCTTGAGGAAAAGGGATGACAAAAGTCAGTATGATTAATCCGCTGAGGAATGTGAATGTCTGAATTATCTCAACAACTATTAAATGGCTTACCATGAAATTTTGAACTGACCAACATTGTCATCCCTAAAGCAATTCAGTTAGCATGGCTAAAAGCCATGGCTAAAAGTCTTCGAAGTTTTATGATAGCTGAAACGTACTCCAGTCTGTGCGATATCAATTTACTGAGACAAGCTACTGGTCAGGGACCTTCTCTAAACATCTAGCAGTTTTTCCTTTACACATATGAATAGTTGGGTCACATCATACCAGTGGAACACAGTTCATTGCCTTGAACATGAGCTTGATTATTTCACTTGTGATTATGCATTTGCCATATCATGATATATATTGATATCGAAAAATATCCCTTTTTTTTGTGATAAACACTTTCTCTTGGTTTAGTTCAAATGCTCTTATCACAACTGACCGTGAAAGCTAACTTTATATTTTATCCACTAGAAATGTATCCAGTTATGCAAGAAGTGAGATTTTACCCAAGGGGCTGCTGCATACAGTGTCATGCAGTATATACACTGCATGTTACATGCCTTTTTTGTGTGTTTTGTGTTTTCTCCATCCATGTGTCACCTCATTTATCACAGTCTGTATGTGTGTCTGTTTCGGTCTACGTGTCTGCCTGTCAGTTCACCAATCTCCACTCGACTTCTTGTTTTCTTTATATGTGTCAGGCAGATATACAGGACACACAGAACAGCTGACAGTCTCTTCAGCTGTCTCTCCCTTTGTCTGCCATGGTTGTGCAGCGAGGAGAGCTGCAGCACGGGACAGACAGATGCTTTCTGGCACTTCGGCTTCACATTCAGCTTCATCGTGATGTCCCTGGAGCTGCAGTAAATCACTAGCCTTGCTGCAAAGGACACATTGTTCCTGGTGGTTTTTGGTATGCACCAAAAGAGTTCTCAGAATAAGGAGCAGCGTGTTTGTGAGTGTGTGAAGGAAATCTATTGTTAGCTCATGTCTGGTGACATCATTGAGCTTCAATTTTTACAACCTTAGCGTTTCTTTCTCCTTCTCTCTTTCGCATACACACTAGAAGTGAATGACTCAAGCAAGGACACATTCGTCTGGGTAAAAAGAGACAAACAGGGCTCTATAATTCATCATTCAGCCTCTGGGAGGACAGCCAGCGCTGGCTTCAGTCTCACATTCATCTGCAGTGCAACACCACTGTAGTGGAGCCCTGGGCAAAGCTTAAATATACCCAGTGGAGACTTCCCAAAGAACCACTCAAATTTGTTTACATTCTAATACCTGCTAACTCTGCAGGAGTTACAGTAGAGGGAGGCCCACTGGAGCTAACACTAGATCTGAGAACTGCAAATAACACATTCATGCTGTTGTAGTTATAAATATTGACAAAATAATAAGCCTTTTTACGTGGATTGTTTTGCGGTTTTATATGATGCAAACACGCACCCAGAACATCACATTCACAGATTTTCGGAGAAGTACATATTCCTTTTTACAGCTAAGTGATGCCATTGAGCGGAGACCATTTCTTAAAATGTTCTGTCAGTGCATTCAAGGACAACATGAACGATTTTAGAATTGGCTGCCAAACAGTAACCCTTTTACTGAAAGAAACAGCCCATTATCCTTTTCACAGCCTCTGTATTTGTTCATATTTTTTGAGTCTGATTTTACAAAAACACATAGCTCATTGAGGCAGTGCTTTTCGGCAGCTCACGCTCAAATGTCAGATGTCAAAATGTGTTCCTGCTTAATTTACAAAACTTAAAACTTACTTTGTGAAAAAATTTAATAAATTGCGTAAATGTGCTGGATTACATATCTTCGGCAAGTTTCAAACCTCTGTAATGTGAATTTCATACCAACCCGGCATGAACTGAAGCCAGTAGCTGCATGGAAGGTGGGAAAAATCAAAACTACAACTGAAATGACAAGTTGTTTAATCAGTTAGTCAATGGACAGAAAATGAATCAGCAACAATATTTATAATTGTTCAAGTCACTTTTAAAGCAAAAATGCCATACATTTGCTGGTTCCAGCTTCTTAAATGTGAGGAATTGCTGTTTTTCTCTCTTTTAAACCATTGTAAATTGAATATGTTTGGGTGTTGGTGAAACAAGAAAAAACCTAACAAACAAACAAGCAATTTGACGACAATTTGACGACATTAATCATGAAAATATTCATTAGTGGTAGCCCTATTCAAAACTTATGCTTTGAAAAATGGTCAGCAACAATGCAAACACATTGAATGGCAATTGCTGAAAAAATGCCAACCATAAATAGCATCAAAAAATGGGTTAGATTTCATGAAAATGGTAAGGATTATAATTTTAATGTCTTCATATGCAATCTGTAGACTACACATTTTTCTAACTGTAGCTACAATGCAGCGAAAATCTACATTGGACAGTAAACCAAACCAGACAGAACCAAACTACAAAGTGAAACAGTTCAGTCCCTCTTTCACCTACTACCTTGACTATGACTCTTATCAGCTGCTCCTGCAGATGCCACACCAGCCTGTGCCCCTTTTTTCCATTACACATTACTTATTTGTGTTTCTCCACTTTTATTCCCATTTCTTCCAATCTCTTCCACTTTCCTCTCTCCATCCCCCCTCATTTTACACCTTCCCCCCCTCCATTGGCTTCCTTCCTCTCTCTTACCAGCCTCCCCTTCACCTCTCAGAGAATCAAACCACTGTTCCTCAGCCAACCAGAGAGCGTAGGAATCTATTAAGCACCATAGTGGAAATATGTCACCTGGGAGCTGATGTTTCGAGCGATTTAGTAGGGAGTGAAGAGGGGAGAAGAGGAGCAATGGAAGAGGAGAGGTGTGCTGCATTGCCAAGGTGAGACAAGGTGGGGATAGGTATGGGTGTCACGTACGGAGAAAGCCTTCCCTCTTCTCTCTCCTACTTACATACACACACAGACACTCACACACACATACTCACAAACACTGTGGCTGGACCTTAAGAGCCGACACAAATGTCATTAGTCTCAGAGGTGATTCTGGACCAGTAATGAGATTGGAGGACTGCCCTGTTAGAGTTATATCACCCTTAACAACACTGTAAATTCACCTCCTTACACTGCAGTGGGCATACATACATGACAACTCCTCTCCCGCCATATCTGAGTAATAGCAACTTGATTTTTTCTTTTTTCTTACAGACTTGATTTTTTTGTTTGGTACTAGATGGTTCATATCATATAGAGCCAGTGAATCTAAGTACTGATCCATCAAACCGTGTAGACAAGAAGAAAGGTTTGGAAACACCAAATGTTGTAAGCGATATGTTTGCTAAAATACAGTTTTGATTGAAATAGTTGTTTTATATTTGAACGTTTCTATTTTGGGAAACTTTGTACTTTTCCTTCTCTAGAGTACATTTACACTTCAGAGGGAACTGTAAGTTTTACTGTATTAGTACGTTACTTACTTTGCATATTTCTTATTGTATTTTTCCAACTTATATTTGAGGTCATAAAATATGACATGTTGATGGAGTTTAAACTAGAAATCTGATATATAATCCATGCGTCGGCTTCAAATTTTAATTTTGATAATGTTTTCTATATAGAGCAGAAGGCCTTTTAAATTAATATGAAGTTAGTTTTTTGTTAATTTAGTTTTGATCTGTAATGGATTTTTAGAGATTATTTCATCATAGCCTGACTGTAATACTTCGGGGTCCATAGGGGAACATGTGCTAACTTCATTCACCTAATATACTGTATTCTGAGTGAAAGTAATTACATATTAGATCATTTCCCCCTTTGAAGGGTCTTGTAATGTAACACTGTAAAAGGATATCAATTAACCAATTATATATAGTTAATATGTACATGTGTGTTTTGTTTTTACTTGTGTTTTTACCGTGAAAATATATTTTGCATGTCGCTATAATGAAGAAACTCCATCAGTTGATAATTAAACAGCTGTACAGATGTGTTTATTGGTGTGCATTGTTTATGATTCTATTGGTACATGTGGTATTTTGTTAAACTGTCACTGCGGCGGACAGGTTTTGGAGCACACCCACTTTTAAACCAGTGGGTTTGCAAGTGATGATGTCACGTACTTCTGTGCACCAATCAGGGTTTAGCAACATTGGAATCCAAATCTGGTGAGAGTTGGGTTTTTTGTTTTTTTTTGATTGTTGCTTGTTGCTTGCTGTTGCTTTTTTTAGTCATTATTTAACATTACAGAGAAACCTAGTTTTTAGGGGCTTTAATGGAGTATTCAAACTTGGGTACTTTTTTCCACAACTGCATTTTATGAATATCAAGTAACTAATAAGCAGATTACTTTCAGCAGACTTTTCTAATCAATAACAATCAAACAAGTCACCAATAATGTTCAATAAAGACACGTAGGCAGCCTGTAATCTATCATGTTCTCACTTGTCAAAATCATTGTCAACAGCATGTGTTACTGGCTGTGGTGATTTCTGAGTTTATTTCTCCCACCACACCCTGAGCTCCTCATGTTTTAATTACGTACCACTGTACCTGGTTCTGCCTTTTGCCTTTTGCATTTTGTGCATCCCACATCTCGGTGATACTGAATGTGTCTACTCTATAGAGTGCTAGAGAGTGCTTTAGGGATGTATTGCGCTGCAGATAAAGCCAGCAGGGGGAACCAATAGGAGCAGAGATTATTCTGCCAAATTAAAGTTCTTAACCATTCATGTAATAAATTGTGTTATATCCTCTGAAATGTGTAAAGTGAGATGCTGAACATTTATGGTGAAGCTCTGGAGTGCAAATGTTCAGCAACCCAAATTAAGACTGAAAGCAAAGTTAGATTCATCATTTACAGTACAGTACGAACCTCAGAGATATAAAATAGTAATTATATGATAAAATATGCAATTTTATTTCTGTGATGTGCCTATTTTGTCCCATTTAGCCACTGAGAAATAAATTATTTCATCTTAAAAACCATGCATGTTATGTGTATTGGTCTAACTCACTATAGCTCACATAATCACATATATTTACACATGAAACTACATTTCCCCAAGTGCTCCATGTGTGAATTAACAACCTGTGCTGTCAGAAAGCACTGCGGAGAAAGATGTGACTGTTTGACCTTTTAGCTGAAGGAGCTCTGCCCTGGCTCTTCTCTGCCTCGCTTTTAGAAAGAGAGCCTGCTTTTGTTCAGGAGCGTACAGATGACAGAGCTGACAGTGATAGCTGCCTTTGTAGAGCAAAGGGCCAGCTCATCACTGTCGCCACCATGCAGAGCTGCAGTATGAAGTACTGTACTTGCGGTTCCACTGAAGCAATTCACTGTACACACTGGGGAGGACATGTTTTGATAAATGTTGATAAATGTTGAGTCAGTGTCATCTAGAACCTTTCCCAAAAACTAATGACAATAATAATTTCTGTTCACTGTGACAAAAATCCTCAAGGGAGCTGCTATTGAAGACAATTGGTGCAAAATGCTTAGTCCTACTGGTTTTAGGTGTACAGATTCAATGAAAACATTTATTGGATAATGATTAAATGATTCCAAGTGTCTGATGAGGAGGCCAGAGGAAAAGAAGACGAAGACTGAGGGGGAAGAACATCATGCTAGATGGAATCAGCGAGCGTGTAGGGTGTATAGACGTGTATATCCGAGCTTTGTTATTCCCTCATCATGCGATAGAATTAAGACCTTTAATCCTCCACATAAACTACGGGATTCCACGGCTCATTTATCGCTGCTGCCTGAATCTCACAGGGGCGTGGGTGGACGACGTGACAGCGGGGATTCCCGTTAACCAGGGAGAATGACAATTACCATCCGGCCACCTTTGCCCAGCAGAGAAGAAAACGTACATGGAGCGATGGTGGATGAGTCACCAGGAGGGACCATGTTTTAGTCCTCTAATGAAGCTTAGTGATAAATAACGAGGGCTGACCTAAGTCTCTGGGGAGGTAAAGAAGAAGTGGAAGAGGGCACGGTGTGTGACGCAGGTTAGACACGGTGTACACATATGCACACCGGACATAGACAACCCCTTTGTTGAGGACAGTCAAACTCTCTATCTCTCTAACATCTTATTTCATTAGTCTCTTTCATTTCCCCCCGGCCCTCCCTACCACTGTCTATTAAATTCATGTTTCCCATCTGCCCACTTACTGTCCTCTATTTTGAAGTCTCTGTTCTCTCCTTTCCATATTTCTCCTTGGGCTCATTTAGGGTCGGTCATCTTTTTCCAAGACTCTGCCAAATGCTGCTCTTGCTAGGTCATTCTCAACATTAGTATTCACAGCAGTCATTTGTCCAAGTGGTTCTTCTTCCAGTCCTGGAGAGTGTCTGGTTTCAGCACCATGGAGAGTTCCGCAGACTTCCATATCAGGGAGCCATGAAGGATTTTTACAGCCTTGTTTTTTTGTAGTTTTGGTGATCATTCCTTTGAGTTTGGAGAACATTTCAAACACTGACTTAATTGCTGAGATCTGGTGTCACGGCAGCATTGTTATAAAGGATTCTAGTAAGTCTGGTGTTATCACGTGATATCAGTACCACACCTGGACTCCATTTACAGATTAAATGCAATCCCCGAAAAGTAATTCTAACTCAGAGTCAGAATTTTCTTCTCTACTTGTGGCTTTCTTCAGCTTTTCCTATTTAGAGAATAGAGGTGTGGCATAGGGTTGTGCAGTAAATATCCTGTTTTTAAAGATTTATTTTCAGTGGGCTTGGAGCTGAGAGCCACAGACAAGGTAGGGAAGCCAGAAAGTATTGCGAGATTGCCTAACACACTTTTGGTTTTGGTCTTTTCATGGGATTTGTTGACAAATATATATTATTTCCAGCCTTATCCTTTAAACAAACAAAATGAGAGACAATTCTAATCCAAATGAACAGCACACCTCCTCTGCCTGATGATGAATGTGAAATAATGTTAAAATGACATTGTCATTTTAAATTGAACAATTTGTCAAATGCCACATTAACATAATTCCCAATTACTTATTTAGACAGACCAAACAGCCTATTTAAGCTGCTGCTGGCAGCTTGTCTGCTCTGTTTATCAGGCAAGTACGAGGCCCTGACATCAAGTACAAATTTGGGTGCACGCTGCAGTCACAGCCCTTGATGGGGATCTGCTTGTATGGCAGCTTATTGCATGCACAGCCTGCCTGCCTGTGGAAGTGCTCATGGTTCGTTTATCAGCTACAGTGAGAGTGTGTGCCATTGGAATTGCGTTCACACAGGCTTCTTAGAGCGAGATTGATGTGGTGGCTAGTCCATGTATGCATACGGGAATAAATGTCTCTTGGCTGACCTTGTTTGTTAGTTTATTTGGCCCTAGCTGTATTGGCTCTGGAGTACAGAAGCCCTCAAGGCAAGTGAGAAAAAAAATTCTGGTGATCCATTTTTTAAGTCTGATCTAAATGTTTTCTGTCCTGTTGTTGATGACTTAAGAAGAGGGGGGAAATGTTTTGCCAGTATCACCATACATTTGTTTTTCATCTGTGAAAACAGGTGAAAAATGTTTTTTGTCAGGATAAGTTTTTGTTGTTTTAATTTTGGCCACAAGAGGCTGAAGTGCAGCACTTCAGATTAGCGCAGATTAAAATACACTTTTAGCCAAAAGAAAGACATGACAGTAATGTTAAATAACTTACTGACACACAATATATGTACCTTGTGTTTAGAATGCATGGAGAAATTACAACTCACCTGGAAGAAAACATGAATGCTTTTAATCCTACTAAGAACATGGGGTAGTGGTGCACTTCAGCCTCTTGTGGCCGAAATGAGTATCACAACAATAAATGCTCAGAAAAGTGATACTGCCAAAAAAACATTTTTCACCTGCCAACATTTTTTGCCACCTGTAGAACAAACAACAGTAACTTAGAAAAATTATCCAGGCAAAACCTTTTTTTCACCTCTTCTTAAGCCATAAAAATAGGAGAGAAAACAATTTAGATCAGACTCAGAAAATGGATCACCAGAATTTTTTTTTTCTCACTTGCCTCTCAGGCCTTCCGTACTGGAGAGAGGGGGAAGAAGCAGGGAAACAGGTGGAAAACAGAATCACTGTACCTGAAAAATATATGTGGTTTGGCTTTTTCTAGAAATGTGGGTACGCTTGTTGTGTGAAGGAGCAATATATCAGCGTTAGGTCCATAATAGCCATCACTGCATGTTAGTATTATAGGTCTTTACAAGGACAAGTCCTGACAAGAACACTGTTTGGCTTTTGTAAGCTGTAGCGTGAAAATACAACCATTTCAACAGATTTGAAGTCATTTTTCTCTTGACTTTTTAGGGAAGATCTACATGTTTTTGAAATTGGAGTAATGGGATGTAATATAATTTTGTGATATATTTTGGTAGTCAATCTAAACTGAGACTTGAGACTTTGCAGCCTCCCGGGTTACCCCCAGTTAACTTGACAAACACACATACACACACACACACACACACACACTCAACCCACTTTCTCTCTCCCCGCCCACGGATTGCACTATCCATCATCTGCCCATGAATCTTTCCTCCTCCACCAGCACACTTCATTTCTTTGCCTCACTTTCTGTCACTTTACTGCTGCCATCCATCTCCTCTCACCCCTCCCTGCTCTGTCAGCTGAGCAGGGTCCTCACTTACGGAGATATGCAGTAGCTTTTTGATTTTCCGTCTTTGAATAGACACAGTGATTCTTGGCCAATAGACTGATAGACATAGACCTTTTCTTCTGTCCATTTTAATATTCGTTCACACAAAGTAATGCTGGCAGTGAAACATTATTTTCTCGCCATCTTTTTAACCCTCATTTGCCCTCCAAGCTGTATTCCTCTTTACTTTCTTCCAATCACTGTCTCTCTTCTCTCTCATCTTCAAACAGTCTGTCTGCCTCAAGAGAATATGGTTTACTGCAAAAGTCCTTGATGTTATTATGGTGTAAGATGTAAAGTTTGTGTAACAAACATTTTGCACAGCACCGTGGGACAGATAACACACAAATCAGTAGCTTATCATTTGCTTAAAAGGGTTAGAAAATCTTCCCTTGATATATGAAAGAGGCACACAACAGCTCAAGCAAAAGTATAAACTGAGTGGTGGTGTTGGTAATGGATGCACTAGCAGAGCCATCATTCACATGCTGTCCATTTCCTCGCTTCAGAAGGTTACAAGTAATTCTTTAAGACAAAGAGTCAACATGCCATGCTAACGGCTCTGTGAGGCTGTACTAAGGCACAGTGGTGCTGCGAGCTAAATGCTGATGTAACAATGACAATGCTAACATGCTGATGTTTAGCAGGTGTAACATTTATGATGTTTACCATCTTAAATTAGCGTGTCAGCATGCAAACATTTGCCAATTAGCATTAAACACAAAGTACAGCCGACACGGTTGGGATTGTCATTAAAACTTTTGACCTGATGATGTCAGGTCAAAAAAGTCAGGGATCACCAAAGTCATTAGGATACATTGTCTGGGGAGCATGAATGTCTGTACAAAATGCTGTGCCAATCCATCTAGTAGATGTTGAGCTTGTTTACACGATAATTAAAAATGTTGACCTGCTGGCAGTGTTAGATATAAAATCAGAGGATGGCAAAAGTTGTTAGGATTCATTCAATGAGGACCTTGCATATCTGTACCAATTGTGAAAGTCTAGATATTTACTGTAACTCTTAAAAAAACAAAACTGTTAATCTCATTATGGCACTGAAAGAAAATGTATCCATCCAATTTCAGTCTGGACCAAAGTGGTAGACTGACCAACACTGCCATCCCTAGAGCCATGCTGCTAGAATGGCAAAAGAAGTGCACAGTAATGGTAGAAGTGAACACCCACTAATCTGAACAGAGAGGCTCACCTCCATGCATTGTTGGATAGGAAAACAAACGTTCCATTGCTGATAAAATTGAGAAACTGTGCCATGGAATACTTTAAATTAGAAATGTCTTGAAATTAGAAAATATAATAATATTATAAAGAGCATTAAAGTATAAGCATAAGAGACACTTGTGACAGGAGGAAGATCTAAAAGCCAAAAAAAAAAATGCCACCGACAGCTAAAGCCAGGAAACAATCCTGAACATACTGAACGTACTGCAATCAAAGTTACACGCACAATCTGCCATAAGCGAAATCTAAACCAAATTAATTTGATAGTGGGAACAGGTGTGGGAATATCTGAGAACATAAAAGTCAGAATATAAGTGTTAACTGTGTTACCCTACCACCAAAATGACATTTCAGCACAATTGGATAGCTATGTCATTAAAATCTGGAAAAAAAATACAGCTGATTCTTTTGGCACAATGCTATGTTTTATGTGACATTTCCAAACAATATAGTTAAATGTCTTGTCTTCATATTGTGTCTTGTAACAGACAATGTTGATACAAAGGTTGTGAACTACTTGACTATAAAGCTCTGTGCAACTGTCCTCTTGTGTCGTGAGACTTAATTAAGCAGTCAAATGAGATTATAATGCACCAAAGTTCAATACCAATAGGAAGTATCATTCTTTAATGCGGGTTAGACCCTCTAAATCATCCTCCTTAAATTAAACAGTATATTTAAAGAACCGAGAATTTTAAAAGAGTTTAGTGTTATTAACATTCCCTTGGGTAGGTATCAAAGTTTAATATTGTCTCACTTAAAGCTTTTCCAAGCGTTAAGGGTCTTAACTCACTCTTAAGATTCACTACGCCCCACTATACCATCTGCACACACATTCATCATCCCCATCCCCCAACTTTATCCTAAAAGTCTCCAAAAATAGGGCACGCATCATGGTTTTGTTAGATTAAATATCTGGACTGCCCGAGAGGTAAAGTCACAATTCATAATCACAATATCTCACTTCTTCTTTTGCCCTGTCACATAACTTCTTGCTTTGATGGTATTTTTATCAACTGGTTTGCACACATTTTCTCACTGTCAGATGGACTGATTAGGTCTCAGATAAGGCCTGATAGTATGTGACAGCTTAATGTGTTGGAACTGTACAAGTTTGATAATGCTGAAATAAAGCAGAGCTGGATTTTATCACTTAGGAAAGTTTGATCCACCAAAAAAAAAAAAAAGAACCCCAAAAAAACAAGATTAAGAGTCTACAGCCATGCTAGCAGCTCTGTGAGATGTACTGTTTGGCACAGCTGTGTTTTGAGCTAAATGCTAATGTTAGCATGCTACAAGAACATCTGGTTCACCATCATAGTTTAGCGTGTTAGCGTGCTAACATTTTCAGATTAGCATAAAACACAAAGTACAGCTGAAGCTGAAGGGAATGCCATTCGTTTAGCAGGTATTTATTTAGATTTTGACCTGAAGATGGCGCTAGATGAAAAGTCAAGGGGTCACCAAAGTTAGTACAATTCATCCTGGGCGGGGACTGAGAAGGGAAACAGACTTGCGTTAAAACAGCACAGGGGGCTGTGTTGGTGGTGCCGTGTTGTTTAGGTACCAGTGAGACAATGAAACCATCCAGGAAGTAAGTTGAGTAATAGATTAATGAGTTTAAAGGCTAATCAGACGCCAAAACACTGCACAACGTTTTGTAATACTCACAGACAGGATTTTACAATTCCTGAAAGTTATCAAGGCAGCAACTATTTTGTCTTTCGTCACAACTGTCGTGATTGTATTCATATAGCCCAATATCACAAATTTACCTCAAGGGGCTTTACAATCTGTACAACATATGACACCCTACTCAATATACTGGTAAAAACAGTTTTCATTTTCCATAGTTGGACAACTGTAGCCTATGTTAAGCTAAATTACACTTAACATATAAAATTACTTTTACTGTATATCAGCTTGTGTTTATTGTTCATTAACAAAGAATGAATTTTCATTCCTAAACTAAATCTGTTGTTGAGAAAAGTCAGATTGAGAGTGTAAACTCGTGCCACTTGGCTGGCTGCTGTTGTAACCGTTGCAGACTCAAATATCGATCTGCTTTGCAATCAGTCAAATGGTGAGTGCTCGTCAGGGTCAGAGGAGACACTAATAATTTGGGCAGATGTGGATTTATGGCTGTATGTGTCTTTCTTGTCCTCCCATTTTCACTGCTTTCATCTATTTTGTCGCTCCTTTCCTACCTCTTTTTCAGCATATTTTAGCACAGCGATATCCCATCGTGTTTGCTGATAGCAGACACATAGCTGCACTCCTTTTATAGAATGAAAAACATGAATCGCTTCTTTCATTCATCCTTGTAGCTCTCTTTCTCGCTGTCATTCTTCTGCATGCTGTCCCCTCTATAACCTCTTTTCTCTTTTGGATCCCTGCGGCCCATTCATGCTTCCTCTCTCCACCATCTTTCTACTCTTCTTTTTTCTGGCTCACCTCCACCGTCCTGTCCTCTCTTCATTTATTCATCCCTCCTTCTCTCGTGCTCATCTACAGTCCATCCACACACACTCCCTCAGTCTCGTCAGAGCTGCCTGGAATTATTTACTGCTTAATGGCCTACAGCAGCTCACACCAGCCCAGCGGTGCTTTGCTTTATTTATTGATTTTCATTCCTTTTGTCTTAGTGTGTGTGTGTTTGTGTGTGTGAAAGTGTGTGCAGGAGAAGCACATACTAAAAGATATAAAGCCCAAGGATGTCCTGCGCATTCGAGCTGCTGGTGAAATGACCTGTGGATTGAAAGATTGATTGATTGATAGATTGATTTGATGAAGGCTAATCATGCATTGTGCATATGTGTGTGTGCATACACTACAGCGACCAGCACTCACTATCTACTATCGTTGACTAGTGATCAATTGTCTCTGAGCAGTGTGAGTTAACACATTTTCTAAACTGCTGGGACTTTGGCCAACGTTGATTTATTTAAATAAAGGGAAGAAACTCAAGCTGTTTAGCATAGCATTAGATAATTAAAAAGTTTGCATATAGTATTGGTTTCTACTATTGATTAAAATACTATATGTTTAATATAATCTGGTAAAAATATACAGTATACTCAGAATGGTTTTCTGGCTTGTAGTGTTATAATAATCAGTCTTTAGGTCCCAATTTACAAATGAATGGTGCATTTCATTTTGCTCTTTTGTGTTCTTTTCTACATGACACAAAATAGAAGTGAGCACACCATCTGAACTGTTAGATCAGCAGTAGATAATGATATATGACAAATTCAAACACCTGCTAGATTTTGTTACTACAAATTAGATCTTAAATTACTTGTAAAATCATAAATCTCTGCCACACCAAACTCCCTGCACAGACTTCCACTAGGGCTTTAAAGTCACTCCCAGGAAGATATAAAAAACCCCTCCCTTTAGGCCTTTTTCCTCCAAGCCATGCAGCGCGAAACACACAACGTTTGTAAATTAAATTAAGGACTTTTCACCCGTATAATTTTGTTTAATGGATTGTTTTGTACTGCATCTATGTTAGATCCTATGTTTAGTATGGCCTAAAGAAGTACCGAAACACCAAGTTTATGGGTGCATCAACTGATAAAAGTGATGACCTGATTGACTTTATTAATTCAATACTTTGGTCTCATTTGTAATATTTATTTTTATTTATAGAAAAAAAAAATCATCAATCCATCCTTGACTGAATGGCACTCTAATTTTGGATCCTTGGCTAATGCAACCATTGCTGTACTGAGAGATGAAATAGTGATACTTGATACTGTTCTTGAATAAAATTTTAAAAATAAGTATTTTTCTGTCATATGCCATTTTGACTTCAGTGAGGGATTTTACTTTTTCCACTACTGCCACAGTCATAGATCATCAGCTGTTTAGGATATCAAGTCATTGCATCTCTTCCAAGCACAATTGCACAAGAAAGAAAATACAAAATGGGAGCACTGTGGATCCATGATTGAAGAAAGGAACCTCTCATAGGAGTGCTAATCAGTAGCTACACTGTAATTCTGCTCTATATATACTGTAGGAGCTGCACTTTATTATCTCAGTCAGTTTGCAGCACTCCTTTGCACACTGATTGAAAGTCCTGCCACAATGGCTTAGAAAAAAACATTCAACAGCAGAAAAACATCAAACAGTAGCATGATAACAATAGCTTTAGACTGTGAAGTGATGCTCACGGAGCACTGCAGCACCTCAACCTCACTGCTCCCTCTGTCCTTGGCTGTGGATGAGATGCTCTCCATTTCGATGTATGTGTGAGAGAGAGGGGAGCCCTTTTACCAAAATGATCGATTACATAACACTAGGCAATAAATACATAAAGACACACAGATAATAGTCCAAAAATGGATGAGATGAAAGGCAGAGGTTCCTGCATGGATGGCACCAGTGTCCCTCGCACAGTACATCCACGCCCCCCTCCTCTTTGTGATGATGATGAGGGTGATGGTGATATCACCACCCTCCCATAGCATTTCCAGATCAATGAGAGAGAGAGAGAGAGAGAGAGAGAGGTCTGTGTATTTTCAGCCACACGCTGACAGCTGTGCAGCTACCCCATGTACGTGCTTCATATCCGGAGAGGCAGTAAGAGAGAGAGGGAGAGAGGCTGGCGTCCCTGTGTTTTTTTTTAATTCTTTTGCTCTGCAGACGCGTGCGTGTCATATCTGCTCCCGGATTTCCCTTCAACTTTTTTTGTTTTGTTTTGTTTTTTGCGTTTTTTATGCTGTTTTCACTGTCGCATTCCTCCGTCCTCAAGAGTCTTTGGAATGAACTGTTTTCCTGCGTCGTTTCCATGTCAGCATGGGAACTGCGGTGTCCAAAAGGAAGAATTTAAGAAACGATGCGATATCTTCCGTGGCAGCAAAAGTTAGGTGAGTGACACCCGGAGCTCTCCGCCTTTGTGTCCATTTTTTAGGCAGCCTCAGGAAGACCTGACAGACATTTTAGCCTTCAGGTCCGACCCAAGCGAAGTTACCATGTGTTATAGTTGAATCACCACTGCGCTATCCCGGGTCCTAGCCCTTCTGTGTAATGCGCAGAGAGGCTCTTTGCGCTTTCCGCACGTCTGCCGACTGTCCCGTCTAGCCCGGGGCGGGCGGCTGAGCAAAATTGTGCTTAAATTGCCCTTTATTCTCTCCAAACTGCACATGTAATGTACAAATGTAGCCTAGGCTACCTATAGGGCAGGTTGCCCTATAATTCCCTGAGACTGTGTTTTATTAGGACTAAACTGGAAGAGGATATGTGCTCCTGGCGCGTCGCAGGTTTTACTGATGTTGTGAATGAAGCATCATTGTGTAATGAAAGTCATGCAGAGGCAAAGCGAGGGCTGCTGTGACTCACAGTAACCTTGATACATTTTCTTAGTTTGGCATCACCTAGAATAGACTATCACCTGCAGTAAAAAAAATACCCTGCCGTTTGATTTTTACGGTCATTTAAACAAAACCGCCTTTCTGTCTGGCTGCATCGACCCGAGCGGACAGCGCAGCGATGAAGCTGCTGCCTTCACGCCCCGAGGGGCAAATGTTCCAGCTGTCAATTAATCAATCACAGCAATCGATTCGGTCTTTAGCAGCGATCACTAATCACGGTCAGTTACTGGACCGGTCACAGAGGGCAGCACTGGTAAGCGGCTGTTAATTGATTCACTGTTTGGCAGGAGTCCAACCCGTTAAAAGCTGTTAGCGACTCACTCTTTAGAGACCTTCACTGTGTGGGCCGTATGGCTTTTTTTTATAGTGGCCAGGTCCGCATCCAGCTGTTATAGCACCATGCAGGCAAAGTAATAGCTATTTCCATCCTGGGCTGCCTGGGCTGCCTGGGCTGCATGTCTGAGGTTGAGCTGAAGCTGCAGCACGTGCGACTGTGTTCATACGTCTACACATGAAGTGCTGGACAGCGAGCTACGATCTGGAGTGAAATCAGAATACAAATTCAGCATTTCTGTGCTTCAGCAGTGGCCTCGCAGCAGGCCCCAGTGTGTGATTTTAATTCAATCAATGAATGACCTTGACTTATGCAGACTCCAACAGCTACAGATGTGGGCTGATGTGCTATTACGTCATTCTCTGTGTGTATGTGTCCTCCTTACGTTACACAGCCTGTATGTGAGCCTTCCTCTGCAGGCATTGCAGTGTGTGTTTTTGAAAGGAAGATGTCAATGTGATGCTCATATACAATGGCCAAAGTGACAACAGAGGGTGTCTTGAGCAGGTATCCTACTGTAAAAAACGTGTGTGTTTCATGCTCATTTATCCCGGTGGGGACTTTAACCTGAATGCACACTAACCCATGGGGACTTGTGTCACCGGGACAAAAATTGAGGTCCCCATGCGTAGAGACTGCTTTTTGAGCGTTAAGACTTGGTTTTAGGGTACAGGTTACAATTAGCTTAAGGTTAGACATTTAGTTGTGATGGTTAAGGTTAGCGTAAGGGGCTAGGGAAAGCATTATGTCAATGACTGTCCCCCACAGGGATAGTGAAACAAACGTCTGTCTGTGTGTGTGTGAGAGAGAGAGAGGGAGAGAGAAATAGAGAGTCAATCTCAAGGCCGACATGACACCATTCCTTCATGTCTTCAATGGAATTACTGACATACTACATATTACACATCTGACACAACTAAGACGGTGTAGTCCCTCATTCGTCCAGGAGTGTTCTATCGTAGAAAAGGTTTCATCTGGACACTGTTTTCAGAATCAATACGTTTCGGCTCCCATCCGGAAGTCATTCTCAATTGTGAAAAAAATAATAATAATTCACACCTTTTCTACGATCTGACACAACTGTTATCTACTGAGTATGATCCTTTCCTACTCACACACACTCAATTGCATGCACATATTTAGTTATTTATACTCTTATATTCACACACACACACACACACACACACACACACACACACACACACACACACAGAAGCACAAACACACACAATTCAGAGTTTAATTGTTCAGAGCTAAAGGCAGAATGAACCTTGCCTCCCGTAGATGGGAAATGCAGCCGAATCACATCCAATATTGATCAGCCTTTCAACTGCACAAGACCCCATGAATGTGGAAGCAAGCACTCAAAAGTCGTTTCTCTCCATTTCACCACGTCACTCACACACAAACATATCTACATGCATACAGTGCATATTTCCATTTCATCTATAAACGCTTGCTTCTCTTCTCTATTTTTTCGGAAGTGCAGGCTGGACTCTGAATCTTCTCTGCAGATTTGTAATGTTAGAGCTCTTTCTGCAGTGTCAGATCCAATATAGCCATTTATTTAGCAGCATACATTTATATTAAAAGTCTTTACCTCAGATCTGTTTTGCACTTCCATACATTCAGTACATTTTGTGCTGCTCTTGTGTCACGTGTAATGCCACAATACATTTTGGGAACAGCTGAATGCACAACAATGTCCTTCAGTGACACAACTGGAATTATCTGGGCAGTTGTTTGTTGGTACAAGGCTAGACGGCTAATTTTGTCTTATTATATTTGGTTATGCTGTAAAAGGTCTGTTTAATAATATTTGGTTGCAACTTATTAAGAAAAAAAACTTACTTATTATTGTTAAATGCCTTTCAGATTATTGGATTATACCCCTCTATGTTCCTACATGCTGGGAATTGTGTGATGGGTGAGTACGGTCATAGCTGAGTTTTGACTCATCACTTTCTCATCTGCAACTGTAGCTAGTGTTCAGTCACCTCAGCTTTCACATTATATTAGAGGGCATAAAACACTGCTGGTCGAGTAGACGCAGGTGCACACACACATGCAGCCTCTCTGTCAGTGCAACCTCCAGATGATGCTGCTGTGTATCTCGCCTTTTTAATTCCTTTATAATTCCTTCTTTCTTTTGCATATACTATACACACAGAGACACACACACACTTTCCCGTGCATTCAGAATCTTACAGGCAAATGACAGCAGATGTATTTGTCTATAAGTCTGAGTCATCATTCTTTACCAATGCATTCTGGCTCCAACCATCAGCAGTACCTACCTAACACCATGCCCTACTTCATGTTTAGAGTTAGGGTTAGAATTAGGGTAAGGGTAAAGAAATATCCTCACTCTGCATCTCAAACTGACTCACACAAATATACAAACACATTCCACTACACACATAAATCTACACGGTACATGTATTTATCATTTACCAATCCTGACAAGTTTTGTAATCTGTTTCTCTTGCATAAACATTAATATGACCAAAGTATATGAAACATTTATTGAATAAGCCGACCTGTTTGTGGAGGTCATGGCATAGACGTTTTTTACGCGCAACAAATCTGCACACTGTGAAGACAGTTGTGGTCATTTATTCAAATGGATAAAAACAACTCATTTAGTGTAGGTTTTTCCAACTGGCGACCTCTTGTGGTCGTGGAAATAAAGACTGTTCTCTCCCAAAACACACAAAAAATACATTGGTTTGTTTATATGATCACGTTTGCTCAATGTTCAGTAGCAAAGCAGGAAATTGCGTGGTGTTCTTATACGACTGCAAATATAGTCTATATATTGGTGAAATGGGCATAAAAAGCATCTGACTTTGACATGGGAGACCAGGGTTTGCATCCTGTTTCCTATCAACAGTCAGATTTGGTTTCTTTTAACCATGAAGACAATGTTTTTCATCATTAACCATATAGATTATCTTTCCTTAACTTCAACCAAGAAGTTACCAAAACTTAATCACTCAATCATTTTTCTTACATGACCATAATCGTACTGCTCTTGCACTATAGGAAAAGTTAGGGGATCACCAAAGTCATAAGGATTTATACTCATGGATATCTGTACCAAATTTTATGGCAATCCGTCCCATAGGCATTTCAGTCAAGATATGCCACTAAAAACCAGAAATGTCAACCTGCTGGTGGCGCTAGAGGTTAAGTCAGGGGATCACCAAAGTCAGTAGGCTTCATCCTCTGGGGACCACTAATGTCTGTATTATAATGTAATCTATACGGTAGTTGTGGAGATATTTCAGTCTGGACCAAAGTGGTGGACCGACCGACATTGCAATCCCTAGAGCTATGCCACTACCATGGCTTAAAATGACTTCTGGTGTGTCTTTGTCCTACCGATAGGTGTGCCAGATCAGAAAACGCTCATTTTGGAAAGCACCGACAGATGACCCATTTTGTCATTGAGGTAAGAGGACTTGTTAGTGGACACCGCACAAGAGTGAATGACCACGTTCATAGGAATACATACAAACAATACATAAGAAACACTAAAGAGCTACCGGGTGTTCGTCTGTGCCTGTGTCATCTTATGCATGTTTATGGATTGCTGGTTATGAAACAGGTCGCACTCTCCCCTCCAGCAGCTCATGAGAAGCAGCGAGCGACTGAGTGAGGGGGGCAAAAAGAGAGGAGAGATTACCTCCAATTTACACACCAGAATTCTGCGACACTGACTGAAAAACCAAATGCTTTGATCTTCCATCAGACAGAGAGGAACGGCTGTGCTGTGGTTCAGCTGAAGGGCATTGGACAACAACGTTCACAAAGCTGTGGGGGTGTGAAAGATGGCGTGAAAGATGAAAGGATTGTTTTTTACAGATGGATGAAAATGCAAATCAAATATTGTGTCTTAGTTTATTCGGGACAGTGTAGGCTTGCAGTCACTCTGTTCATGGGTCGAGGGCTGTTACATAATTGTTTTTTGAAACAGCAGTTATTCAGATTCACTCAAGCTCAACAGAGGGAAACCGTTTTTCCTCTTAAGTTCTGAGAATCTGGTCATTCTTTGCTAAAATCTTGCTTTATTATGCTTTCTTATTTCCCTCAAGTATTTAAAAAAATATATACACTATCTCCCTATCTCTTTCCCTCCTCCTTTTTATAATCAGACAGAGTAATTTTTTGCCATAAATATCCTGAATGAGGCAGATTTTAGTAATTACAGTCTGAAGAATGATTATGGCTCCAGCAGCGTTATGTGATTGTTTGTCTGTCTGCTATCTTGCATATTTATTCTATTTTTTATCTATTCTTTGACGAATCAATCTCAGCCCAAATTTTCTCAGTTGTCATGGAAATGTAGATGCAAGCTTAATTTGCTGATGAAGACCTTGTGATACAGTCGAAAGCTCCAGAACTAGCGAGCAATTGGACTTTGAGTGAAAATCGCTCAGTCAATTTCCAAGGGCAAGAATGGACTGTCAAGTCAGACAGCCTAGGCAGTTGGGTTTGGGTTTTTTGTGCAAAATGTGCACAATATTTATGTATTTTGACATTTTTCTTTTCATTTAAAATTTTTTTCACAATGTTTTTTTACTTTTTATCATGTTTCTTTCTCTCTTTTTTTAATTTATTATTATTATTTTCAGTTTTTACATTACACCATAGGCCTTCTTCACAGAAGTAATCATGACATGTCATAGTAGGAAAAGCACAGGTGTAAATGATAAAAGATAAAAGAATGATGGTTGAATTCTATTTAGCTTCTTCAGTTTCAGGGTCCTGGTATTGTGCATGCTGGCTCAGGGTCACACTGTCATGGTTTACTGGGAGACTTGAACAGAACGTAAATGTTATTAGTAACACCTGTGCTTTTCCTACTATGTAAAGGTAAAATGTCTCCTGTGTAAAAGGCCTATTATTGGTTTAAAAAGATATGAATGTTAAATATGTGTAGGCTACTACAGAGAAACAGTGTGATAGTGTGTGTGTGAATCAGTTGCATCATTCAGCACTGTATGTGGTTGGGGTGACCCTCTAGTATATTGACATTTTAATCAGCTCCCTGATCAGGTGCTTCGTTCCCACATGCCCCATAATGCACCACACTTTCAGGACTGCAATTAACATTCCCAACTCCCTTCGGCCTTCAAAACGCGCAACAAGCCTCTCAACAGGTTCCCATCACCTCTGCTGCGCATTTATGTGTGTGTGTGCTCCTCCATGTGTGTTTGTAGGAGACCCAATTCAATTAGACCATCTGAGAGGTGGATTCGATTAAGGAGCATTAAGAGTGAGGAATTTCTTTGCTTGACAGTCCATTGTTTACAGTGGAGAGACGCCCGGGAGACATCAGCTCTGATGATATTCAGACCAATGGGAACACTGCCAGGGGAGTGATGGCCTGTTTTCAGCCATGAGCCGCTTGTCCTCTAAAGATATATCGTCACAGTGTTAAACGGCATCAGAATCCACAGGGAAAAGGCATGAACTGATTGGATAGGGGTCAATGATGGCATGAAATATGCTGTATGTTGCAGCATTATAACATGTGTCTCTACAAGTGCCTGTATGTCAGTTCTTTAATCTCCCGTGAGTCTTCAGGGTCAATTTTGTAGCCATGGAGATCATTTGTTGGTCAAAATTACAGCTTAAATTTAAGGACAACCTAATTGTTTTACTTAATGATGGTAGGTATTTTTCTTTTTTTACTAGATGCCCATTATTATTATTATTATTATTATTATTATTATTATTATTATGGTAACATGTTCTGAAACTTGGCAAACCAAGCCATCAGGAGGATTTATAATCAGCTCATTTTGAGACCTTCTTTGAGTGGGATTTGTATAGATTGCTATATGTGCCGTTTCCAAGTTCTACTTACAGTGGTGTGAAAAAGTGTTTGCCCCTTTCTGATTTCTTTTTTTTGCATCTTTGTCACACTTAAATGTTTCAGATCATCAAACAAATTTAAATATTAGTCAAAGATAACACAAGTAAACACAAAATGCTGTTTTTAAATGAAGGTTGTTATTATTAAGGGAAAACAAAATCCAAACCTACATGGCCCTGTGTGAAAAAGTGATTGCCCCATAAACCTAATAACTGGTTGGGCCACCCTCATGCTCGAGTTCATGCTTGAAAACCCTCCATTGTGGCTGAATTACAACAATTCTGCAAAAATGAGTGGGCCAAAATTCCTCCACAGCGCTGTAAAAGACTTGTTTTACGCTTGATTGCAGTTGTTGCTGCTAAGGGTGGTCCAAACAGTTATTAGGTTTATGGGGCAATCACTATTTCACACAGGGCCATGTAGGTTTGGATTTTGTTTTCCCTTAATAATAACAACCTTCATTTAAAAACAGCATTTTGTGTTTACTTGTGTTATCTTTGACTAATATTTAAATTTGTTTGATGATCTGAAACATTTAAGTGTGACAAACATGCAAAAAAAAAAAAAATCAGGAAGGGGGCAAACACTTTTTCACACCACTGTACATATAATTGCATTGACTTACAATCCACACATTACATATACTTTAATTTGTCTCCACTTGGAAGGGGACAAATTCCCCACTGCTTTTTAGCAAAGAATGGTTTGCTTGCAAGGTGCATATCAAAATGTGGGTGGGCAATTCACACCTGTCAGAGCAAACCCAACCAGAAAAAAAGTTTGATTGATGAGCGCTAAAAATGTAGAAAATTTAGAAAAAAGTAAAATAAGTAGAGGATAAAGTAACACTGGAAGAAGTAATGAATAATGTTTCACCATCTGCTTTCATTAGTAAGCACACACTTGAAGAGACTGAAGAAAAATGGCATGTTTACAGTTTTGTAATGTTCCCATCTGTCAAGTATCAATCTAGTATCAGTAAGGCAGTTGAAGTGCTGAGGTGCATCTTCCTGTTGTTGAGGATCCTTTTATGCGTCTGCAAAGTGGTTAGCGGAGTTTGTGGCAGAATGTGTTCAAGAAGGAGTGGAGTGTGTGTAATTGTGTCTGACTCATACAGCTTGCGAAATGCTGTACACTACAGTATCTGCTGAACTGTAGACCCAGACAAAGGCAGAATATGCTCATATTCACTCTCACTCGCTCACTCAGAGGGAACAAAACAGATGACCAGACAATAAGCGGGAGCTTCAGATTTCATGTTGTACCCACAGGAGTTTACATAACAGAATAAGAGCTACTACTGGAATTGAGTTCTGCATAGCATCCTTGTTGCATGACATTGTAGTTGGAGACTGTCCTCCAAAGAAAGACGACAGCATCAGTTGTTTCAGCAGATGACCAAAAACGGCATATGTTTATGTTAAAGTGACAAAGCCCTCTAGCGGCCACAGTAATTATGGCTGTTGTCTGTCGGGAGAAAAAGAAGGAAGTCAGGTGAGGTTATCTTTTGAGCGACAAAAACATTTGGAGAAAGTTTGGCGTAGATGGGCGGGTCAACAAAACGTCAGACTGTGACACGGGAGACCGCTGTTCGTTTCTTGTTCCCCCACTGACTGTCAATGTCGGTTTCTTTTAACCACAATCGCAAATGCTAACTGACCTTAACCATGTAGTTATTATTGTAACCATGACGACGCAGATCCCCTAAGCTTAAAGAAGTAGTCATTTGAACCCAAACCAAGATGTTTGTCCAACCTGAACTAAGTACTTACTTTTACCCAAACCTTAATCTTTCCCTAATCAAGTCGTTTTTGTGCCTAAACCTAAGCAAGCCTTAATCATACCTTTGTCACATCATAAAACTGATTGACTGATTTATAATGGTTTTGGAAGGCACAGATAAATTTAGTTGTCCAGCAGATAGGGGTGTTAGTTGAGAAAATGCTTCTATGTGTCATTGTGGAGGGCAGTACAAATAAGGGGCTATGTCATTTAATTTGGAGACTTGTTGGGTCTTTGAGAGCGGGAACTTTTCCAAACTCCTGGTTGTTGTGTTCAAGGACACTGTGACATTCGAGTTGGCAGTTGTCAGGAAATCTAACCTCATGTAAAGACAAACAACAAAGCAAACACGGACGTTGTGAAGTGGATAATGTGACTCTGGTCATTTCTTTCATTAAAAGCTAGCACTATGTAGAAATTTCACTAACTGAAAAGTTACATGGAAACTGTGGTTAACACCATGTCATAAAAATAATACAGGTACAAGGCAGCATATGGGTTTAAAAAGTCACTCTTTGGTTGCCGGCTCCTGTTTCCCATAAGCTCATGAACATGCCACTATGGAACGGGAAAGTTAGTTATTTATACTGTAGTGAACTACATGGAAACCAATGGATTCCTGAAAGATTGGAAATCAATCTAAAAACTTCTGTTGAGAAAACAAATCTTACCAAGGTCACCAAAGTCTCAACAAAGTCCATGTAGTACCTATTCTGGAGCTTTCGATCATAGCACTCGATAATAGCACTTCTTGTCCACATTGGCTCAAAGCTGATGTTCAAAGTTCATTCTTGACCATTCTTTGCTTTAAAAAAATTTAATCCAGAAAAAACTACACTCAATCTACAAAAAAACTCCATCTGCTGTTGAAGATCATGTGATAAGATCAGAAGCTACATAATGACTACTTAATGGACCTCGGAAACGGCTGTTTCCAAGATAAATAATGAAGTTTGAATTTCATCTTTTAAGTCAACGTGGGCGAGAAGTCCTTAAAATGCTGAGAAAAATCACAATTCCATGTCGGCTGGGCAAACTCCATCTGCTGAAGAAGATGTGATATGATGATATGATAGAAAGCTTCAAATGGTCCGCCAAACTAAATGGACCTTGTTATGAGATTGTCTTCTGTTATGCTTTTTCCAAGGTCAAGAATGAAGTGTGAGCCTCATTAAAAAACATTACGTGTTGCAAAATCCTGCCTACACAGTATATTTATTGGGTGAACACATCTCAGAAACAGAATTCTACTTTACATTTAAGGTTAAAGTTTTCACTCTCGTGCAGCCAGTCTCCTCAAGCTCTCCATCACTGTCAGAATAGCTAATCTGATTTGATCTGAACTTGAACCCTTGCCATCCTTGTCACTCCTGTTTGTTTTCGTATTTAATGGGCCTGTAGAAGCCCCTTAAGAGGTTAAATGACTGAAAGGATTTTATGGTTTAATTGAAAGATGCAGTCGTCCCTGCTGTCTCTCTTTGTCTGCCTTTTCCTCAAGTTTACTCCACCTTTCATTTTTAATATGCCCCCATTTTTCTCCGTACACTCCTCTTCCTCTCTGCTGTAATCCTGTCTCTCCTCCTCAGAAACTCCCCTCCCTAACTCGTTTCTTTCCCCAAACCCCTGTCACATGTCTGAGAGCATGCAGAACGAATTTCACACTTGCCTGTCAGGCTCTTCCTCTTCGTTCTCCTTCTCTAACTTCTCCTCCTCATTCATTTTTCACCTGTGCTTCGAGTATCTCTGCAACCCCCACCACCTCATGCACGTGTGTCCCTGATGTGTTGTGCTCACATATCATACATGGAGTGGGTGCAAAACAGTGACATGAGAGAACACAGAGAGAGGGTTTGTTTAATGGACGGATTGAGAGGCGTTTTTCTCTACCCGTTTCCAACTCAGTTTCCTCTCATGTATAATGGATGATGCAAGTCTCTTGCACCATTGTTTGCTGATTCTAATCAGAGTGCCCGGCCTGTTGAATAATAAAACAGGAGCGGGCAAAATGAAAATGTCTAAGAGCTACAGAGGGACACCTGCTGATTACAGTGTAGACCACATTTATCACAACTCTCCTTAACAGGACTGGCTGCTTGTTATATTACCACATGCAGACAAACATTTTGTCTCTTTTTTCTGTCCTTTCTTCTCTTTCGCCCTTGAATATATTATACAGACACTGACTCACACACACACACACATGCACATACCTATGTGCATGTACACACACAAATCTCAAGGATTATAACTTTAAGGTAATACTGACATTATTTCCTAATCTTTAGGCCCTGTTTTATAGAGTGAAATCTGGTTTTAAAACCTTTATTTCAGTTTATAGTGTGCTTGCATGGTGCATATTCTTAGATAAATGTATTTAATCAACACACAAACCACAAACTAACTGGCTCACAGCAAAGCAAAGTATTCCAGCATAAGAGTACTGGTTGGTGTCTGGGACTGCAGGCAAAATACACTATGAAGCTGCTATGTGTAGTCTGCTAGGTCTACTGTACTTGATGGACACTAAAGGCAGCATGTTACATACACAATACATAGAGAGTTGTGAGAATGAGGGGGCAATGGGGCCCATAGGTGATTTGTGCCCTACAGGGGCCTACTGGTGGATTTATCCTGCATGTGAGCCCGTGTGCAAAAATGTCACATTTTTTCTTTTCTTTTGTCTTTCTAATAGGGGTCCACACTAGCCTCAACACTGGTGTGGTTGAGCTCTCAAAAAACCTCCCCTGCTACCTTCATACTGGTAAAAAAGGAGATGTTTAATTACTGATGTAAGTATTCACTACGAACTGGCATTGGTCGAGGACATCCCACAATAGGCTAGAGTCCAGAATTGTTTACTTATATATGTTATATGGCAGATTGTGATGGGTTTAAAGTAACTTGAAAGTCATAGTTCCATTTATAGGGACTCCTCTGGTCAAACATATACCGTTATAACTGTGTTGTTCTTGGAAGGTACTGTAGGTAAAATGTGATCTCTTGACTTGGCCTTGACTTTCTGTTGCATTCATTGCATTGTAGTGGTTTGCATTATAAATCTATTTATAATTTTATCATCATGATTATGTTGGTCTGTTCTGTATACACTATTGCATGTCCCAGGAGAGGGATCCCTCCTCTGTTGCTCTTCCTGAAGTTTTGTGTTTTGTGTTTTTTTTTTAGTTTTTCCACAGGGTGTCGTATGCTATACAGATTTTCAAGCCCCTTGAGGCAAATTTGGGATTTGTGATATTGGGCTACATAAATAAAACTGATTTGACATTGGACAGGATTAATTTATGTTTCTAAGATGTATATTTAATGTTGATTGACTTATAACACAAGGCCATTTTCTTACTTCTGTTTCCTTTAAACATGTAAAGCAGCTTTGTTCACATAAGTTGTCTCTAGAGGAATCCTGTTTTTTTTTGGTGGGGGGGTAAGAGAGAAGGAAAGATGGTGCATCAGAGAAATGTTTGAAAAAAGTCTGTTTTCACTGCACTCCTGCTCTTTCTGTGTGTGTGTGTGTGTGTGTGTGTGAATGTGGTTGTGTGTGCCTGCTGTGTTGGACAGGCTTTAATAATTGACAGAGCTGCCAGGGAGGAGGCGTACACCCACAGATTCCCCTGTATACAGGAGATTCTTCTGCACTGATGTGTGTGTCAGCAGTCACCTCTGACTTTAGCTGCATTAGGAGAACAGACCATTTTCCTGAATCTACTGAAGGATGTAAACAGTTAATTAGCCCTTGATAGTGTAACTTATTTTTCAGGATCACATCGATATAAACTAAATAAATGATGCATAATGCTTTTTACACCAGGTTTTCAAAAAGAAAACAAGTATGCTGACAATCGATCCATTAGTCTGCCTCTCCTAGTTTATCATTAGTGATAAACTAAATCAAACCTCAGTGTTAAAAGTCAGTTTGCATACAGTGAGTATTCTCATAAAAGTTAAATTAACAATACAACAATGTCAGCATTTTTTTCAAGTATAGAAGATGAAGTATAATTCATTCATTCTGAATAATGCTAAAGTGTGTTACATTATAGATGTCTTAATATTGTTTTATTACTGTAGGTGGTCTTAGGTCTTCTTCATATGCTGTTGCGTAATTTAAACTAGCTGGAGTCTGCTGTTAAATAACAGATAAAATCTGCTGTATTTCCTCTGAGAAGTAGTGGAGTGACAGTTTTAAGTCTCACAATATGGAAATAATCACTACTACTACTGTCTCAAAAGTATCCTCAAGTAAATGCAGTTTATTAGACAGTGACTTCCTAGCTGGAAGCAGTGCGAACAAACAAACATCTGATTGTTTCAGTTTTTCCCAATGAAGATGTCCTAACCTGCTCCGCGCACCAATGAACAGGCTAAGTGATGTGTTGCTTGCTTGAAAAACCGCTCGCCCTGGTTCTATTTTTGCAAAGTTTTGCGCACTTGCTCCACCTTCAACCTATTCATTGGTCAAAATCGGCGCTGATGTCCTTGACATTTCCATTTACCCTCCAGTCAGCAGTCAAGAGAGAGTTATTTACGAGGTTGAGAAGCGGCACATCGTGTCTACCGTGTAATCACTAAAATGAATCATTCTAGCTGAAGAAATTATTAAAACTTAAGAAAATTATGTTAGTTATGAATAAATAACTTAGACACAGACTCATTTGCAGAGGGAGAAATCACAAGTGGCGCCAAAATAAAATCTCATCCCCCACTGCAATATCGTTAGTAGTATATCTGGACAATTGGAGAATCTCATCATGAGCCTTGCTATAGGAATAGATGAATACTTACTCACATTTTCTACTTTCCTCTCCTCTCATTCTTAATTACTATCATGAATAACGATTCATACCATTCTAATAGTTATTACTGCGGTATGTTTCCTCTCAGTTAGTATCCATATTGACACTGAAAGCACATCTTCAGAGTTATCTGTTTTTCTTTCACCCCATCTCTCTTTGCTCATCTTACACTCCTGTCACACACTGACTAGAGGAATATTAGGAGGTCACTGTCATTCAACTGCGAGACCTAGGGCAATTTTTTTTAATTTTATTAAAGCTGAAGCTCACTATGATATGGAGCTTTAGCTACAGCATATGTGGCTGCATGAATAGCTGTAACATATTTCTATGTGTATTTCTTTGTGTGAGTAATAGGAAGACCAAGAGAAAAAAGGAGCTAAGCAAGCACCAGATGCAGTACTGTGGTTATGCAGCTCACAGCATCTATTTTCAGCACAATTTCAAACAATCTTCATCAGTTGCTGTCGAAGTATTTTTCTTGACACAAAGATACAGTATATACATCCATACATACATTGTGTGTGTATGGAACAAGAAAACAAATGCACTTATGGTCTGCCAGCTGCAATTACATCCACCAACGCAAACTAAGGTCATACTGAGAAATGAAGTCAACAATCCTTCACTCCATCTCCTCCGGCTGTCTCTCTTTCAGTCTGAGGCTGCCTGAAGTGTGGAGATAAAACAGCTGCATCTTAATCTGTGGGTGGCACAAGCCTACAAAGAAGGCAATTAGGTTTATAATTTACAATTCCCTTGCCCTTCTCTCTTCTCTACCCTTCCATTTCCTCTCATTTCTCACTCAGCCCTCCTTTCCACCCATGAATTAATGTCTTTATGTGTGTCATGTGTGTGTGTCCCCACAGAGCAGCACGAGCATTTGGAGAGTACCTGTCTCACACACACCCTGAAAACCGAAACGGATCAGGTCAGCGTCTCTGCCACCCTGCCATTTTTCCGTCCCTCTATCCAGCTCTGCATATTCCATTGTGGTCTTTAATCCTACCCCCACCTGCGTCACCCCATCCTCTGTTGAAATGCCACGTTGTGATCATTAATGTATCACAACAGCTGATAACTGAAGAAAGATGATGATAGTATCCTCTGTGTCATCTTCTTTTTCCTCTATCACCTTGGTGTATTTTTCATTCTTTAACACTCATATTTGTCTTTTTCACCATCATGCTAGCTCATCTTCTGTGTGAAACCTTGGTGGGTCCCGACCCAGAGTCGCCAAGTGACACGATTGGCCCCAAAAACAACAACCGTCCCTACTCCAACAGCACCAAGGGCTGCAAGGACAACCGGGAGCCCAGCCTGGTGAAACCCCCGCTGGGCGTAGTTCAGCCACCTCCCCCTTCCATCACCATCTCTACCAAGCCAACGCGGCTGTCCCTCGAGCGCAGCTTCTCAGCGGAGGAAGACCAGCAGAAGTGTGTCGAGTGCACCCTGCAGCCTGCCCGCGTGTACACCATCACCACCCAGCGCGGTATGCTGATGAGCAGCGGCCGGGGCAGCAAGGAGAGCCTAGAACTGGACGTCCTGAAGGAGAAGTCGGGGAGTGGCGGGGTGGGATCCAGAGGTGGCTTGATCCAGCCCTCCACTTCCCCTTCCTCCGCCTCATCATCTCCAACCCAGTACCACCATGCCAGCAGTGGCCGTGGTGGCAGCCACCATCACCGCGGTAACCCTCACCATGGGAACCACCACCACCACACCATCTCGGGCACCAATGCGCCTTCCAGCAGTGGAGGAAGTAGCGGGGCAAGTGGAAGCAGCAGTAGCAACCAGCAGCAGTCTTTAACCGTCGCTGGATCCCACTCCCATGTATCACACCACCACAGCCATCACCATCACCTGTCTCAACCCCCACTGCAGACCTCTGTCAGCGCCCACAATATCCGCAGCTGGGGCGAGGGTGGAAAAGGGGAGGCGGAGTGCAGCGGGCTGGCCTGTGACTCGTGCAGCGGCGCCCCCTCCCGGAGCCAGGGCTCCCTGGACCTGGAGAGCGCGTCCCGAGAGGCAGGCAAGCAGCACCGACGCCTAGAGCGGATGTGGAGTGTGGACCGGGTGACTGGGCTGGAGAGAGGTGAGATGGCGGAAGACACAGAGGAAGGGAGAGGCGCTGAATTCCAAACGAGGGCGGGGAGGGGGGGGGTTGTTCATCAGACCCTGTGGCTGGGATTGGCGGGTTTGGTATTGGACCAGAGATGAAATAGCATTTGACTAATTTCAATCACTTACACATAGTAAGTGATTAAATATTAAATAAATATTAAAATACACATAGTGAACATGAGGACAATGCGATCTAGCTGATATTGTTGTTGTTTTGTTTTTTTTTGCCTGAGCGATTCTTTTAATTGGAAATATATACAGCGTGTGGTCAAAATAGTCAAAACAGGATTACCTAATAACATACTTCCCCTATAATATAATCATTTTTAATTTTTGTCGAGACAATATTGTTCATTTTTGAGTTTGAGTTTGAGTTTAGTAAGGAATAGCTTTACAGATCATTTTTAATTTTAAGTTATTTTACTGTGAAAAATCAGTCTAATGAAATCAATCCCACATATAGCTTAGACCTTGGTTTGGATGAATTAGAGTGAAACATCTGGTAAAAGTGAGCTAGTATTACATATAATTGTTCAACACACTTTTTCAAATCTATTTCTTCTCAGGTCTAGTGGGGATTTGAGGGTTTGATGTTGGATGTGACGTGGTGGTCTGTATTTCTGACTCTTCGTCTCCCCGTCTCTCTCCTCTGCTGTCTCCTTCTGTGTGTCTCCCTCTCTCCATTTGTGGAGTGGTGGACTGTGAAGTGCTGGAGCTGTCGCTGGTTTTGTGCTTTCATATTTCTATTATATTTATTACAACATTTGCCAATATGGCACATAGATTTTTCTGTTTTCTCACTTTACCCTGGAATCACCATTTTTCTCTCTAATTGCAGAGGACACTAACTGGTTCCCCAAGGAAAATATGTTCAGCTTTCAAACTGCCACAACAACCATGCAGGCGTGAGTGTCCGACCTTAAAGTACACATAAATCTTACATGTACATAAACGTACATACATGCACACATAGTCTCATTTATGGTATATCTTCTGTATGAAAGGTCAGGCTGGTGTATTGACAACCAGAGTTAATGGACAATATTGGTGTTTTTGCATGTTTCAGGCCATTAACTACAAACTAAGATAAACCTTTATTGGTCCCCAGTGGGGAAATTGCATATGTATTTTACTGCAAACCATTTTCCAAAGCATGCTATAGGTTTTTAGATTGATTTCGTACCTTCCAGGCTGCCATTTATTTTTATTTCAGTAAGCTATAAAAATCAGCTTGCAGACCCTAAAAGCCTGCTCAAGGAGGACAATCCATCATAGTGACTATTTTGTCAATTCTTTTTCTTTTTGGTTAAAGTTAAATAATTCATGCATGGTAAAGCAGTGGAACGTAGGGCTTGTTTTGAAAGTTGGTGCATTTCAAGGACCATTTTACACCTGAGATTTGATTGTTGGGTGCTGAACAGCAAAACACGACCAAATTCTCATTATCACTTAATAAATAAAGGTGATAAGTTGTTGACTTAAGCAAGTTTCAAGTATCTGCAAGTTGATTTTTCATAGCATGCTGAAAGAAACCAATGATTCCCTTAAATCTAATAAACTGACCTAACAAGACTAAGAGTCTACAGCCATACTAGCGGCTGTGTAAAGATGTACTCAAGCACAGCAGTGCTTTGAGCTAAATGCTCGCTAACATGGTCACAATGACAATGCTATTCTGTGGCTGTTTAGCAAGCATAATGTTTATCACTTTCACCATCTTAGTTTAGCTCTTTTACATGCTAACATTTGCTGATTGCAGTAGCACTAAACATAAAATAAAGCTGAAGCTGGTGCAGATGTTATTATTTTTGCAGGTATTTGGTCATAAATTCAAGTATTGGATGAGCAGACATTTTGACCTGATGGTGGTGCTAGATGACAAGTCACCAAAGTTATTTGGTTATCCTCTACAGACCATGAATGTGTGTTCACAATTTCATGGCAATCCATCCAACAGCTGTTGAGATATTTCAGTCTGGACCAAAGTGCTGGACTGACCGACCTACAGCCATCCCCAGAGGCCTGGCTAAAAATGTGTACAGTAATGTTAAGTATATGCAGTTCGAAGTTCAAGGGCTAAAACATGCAAAACCAATAGTGTGTTCTTCTAAAGTAAGTTTAAAAAAACAAACAAAGTGTGTGTCTGCATAAAAGTGCTTGTGAGCATCTGTCTGAGTATGATAGGAACTTGAGAGTCTTCTTCACATCACCTGCAGCTCTAAAAGATATCTCAACTGTTACAACCACTTTGCCTTAAAATGTAGAATCTCCAGCAGCTTGCCTGACTATCGCTGTCTTTTTTATCTCTTTTTAAATGTATCTTTTGCACTTTCATCTTGTGTTAGATGCTTGTTAGACCATGTTCAGAGCACAAAGACAGACTCAGTCAATATATAAAAATGGTTGTTCATTTGGTCCATTAAATAAGCACATACCAGTAGCAATTATGTGGCGTCACAAGTTGACCTTTTATTCACGGAGGTCAACTATGACACACTCTTTTTGTCTCAGTCTCATTATAACTCTCCCAGTTCTCCCTCTTTCTGTTTTTTACACTCACTAGTACCTAAACTGTGTTTTTTCTCTCTTTCGCTCTCTCTCCTCTGTTCTTGCATACTAATTAATCATTGGACACTCAAACAGGATATCGTGAGTATACTTCGTTGCCTGCTTCAATTTTTTTCTTAGCTTACTTACCTCTTGTTCTTAACTGCTGTTCCTTAACTTTGATGTCTACCATTTAACCTTCATCCTTGGGCTGGATGAGGTCTGTGCGTATATGTGTGTGAGTGTGTGTGTGTGTGTATCAAGTCAGAAACCTTTTGTTGTTTGGGTTATTCTGGCCTTAAACCAGGACCAATATGTTTTTAAACTCTGATTGACAAACTCAGTCAGCACAATTAATGTATTTTAATTCAAGTAAAAAAAGGTGGGGAAATGTCCGTCTGTGTGTTGGCTGACCTGCCAAACTAACATGTCCGTCTGTGTGTTGGCTGACCTAACATTGGCTGTCGGCTCACATCCACCCAGCAGTTCTGTCAATTTGGTACACACACCGCCCCCTCACTTAGGACACAGCAATAGATAGAGTTTGGCCATTTAAGATTTTTGTGGCAGTCATGTTAGTGCACTAATCCTGCTCCACGGTCGTCGCCAATTATCACTGAATCTGCTGGCTGACTTTAGACGTGTTTGGAACTGACTGTGGCAATTGGCTCTGGAGAGATTTGTTAAGAACAAGTATTTATAGTGCTAACATGTGATCCCTAGTGCCTTCTGGTTAAACTATTTTATCAGTTATAAAGAAGTCAGTTTTCAGCTATCTATTCAATAAGTCACATAAAACCCTGGTAGATAAATATCCAGTATGAAATTTCTTGCGTGTAAATCGCTGACTTCTGTCAAATGATTCCTGAGTGTTTAGGCTAGCTGAGAAGTAGGTTAAGCAATCAGATAACATAATAGTGTGTTATGTTTAAACCAAGCCAAGCCTTGACATTTCATACTGCACAACCCCTGCTCCAACCACACCTTGCCTAACTAAACCCAACTAACCCAAGCTGCTCTTAAATGTTTTCAAATTCTTTGTATGTTGACCAAGCTAACCTCTGGCTGCTAGCTTAAAGTATAAATGTTGAGGGTTTATTCAAAGTTCTTACAGTAATTAAAAGGATAAAGCTGGTGATTTTCTATATTTTTCTTATGGTCAGCAAATTGTATGAAAAGACCAAAACCAACGATGAGTTGATCATACTGTCTGTGTAGCCAGTGCCTGGTAAAACGTATTCCTCTGTGCTATAGACCTTCATTGTTGTCCAACAAGACTAACTGCTAGTGGTTTTATGAGGCTATACCATGGATGTATTATAGAAACTTGATACTGGACTTCAAAATGGCGCCAATTCACTTGAATGGCCCACTGTACATGAGCATTGGTGTTTCTCCCAATGGCACCGCCCACGTGTTCCCACTTGGCCCATTGACTTTACATTGGGATGATGTCACGCACTTTAAAATCACTTTTCTAGACTTTGGGAAAGTTTTACAAATGGAAAATTATTTAAAAATTCCTATCAGAAAGAGTAATAATTGACCTTGTTTTCAGTTGGTGTCCTGTCAACAGTTTAACAGACATCCCATTTATAATGGTGGTCTTAATACATCCATGGGCTATACTTAGACACAGCAGTACTTTAAGTAAAATGTGAATGTCAGCATGGCAGAACAATGACAATGCTAACGTTCTGATCTTTAGCAGGTTTAATGTTTACTCTGTTCATTATATTAGTTTTTCATTAGTTTTGAAGGTATTTGGTCATACCCCAAAGTATTGGACAAATTGCAATGTTTATCTGATGATGGCGCTAGAGGAAAAGTTAAAAGGAGTACCAAATTCCATGGCAATCCATCCAATAGTTGTTGAGATATTTCAGTCTGGACCACAGTGGCGGACCGACTGACAGACCATAAAGCCATGCCACTAGCATGGCTAAAAACTGTTAAACACACATCAATGAACCAGCTCGTTGCCCTGGTAACATGTTCCTCCATCACGATGAACATGGTAAGTTTAGCTTATTTTGAGTAAAGCCCACAGATGTCATGTAAATACTCCCAGCGCACTAAATGTGTATTAAAATTGTCCTTAACAAATGTACTATTAATTTACTCTTATTTGAGTAATATTTGCTAAAAACTACAAAACCCTGCTTTTTTTAAAAACTGAAACTATATATTTGTGAGAAGTTTTTCAAGATTTATGGCCTCAGTTGGCTGGGCTTGAAGCCGAGTGGCACAGAATGGCAGGGAAGTGCAGAAAGTATAGAGAGTATAGAGAGAGACAGACTAATGCATTATTGGTTTTGGTCTTTTTATGGGATTTGTTGACAGTAAGGAAAATAATAATGCCAGCCTTAGCCTTTAACAGGACATTTTGTTTTGGGGGAATTTTACAAGCTACTCTCCAATACTTACTCAAAGTACCCACAAACACACAAACAATTATGTTTAGCATGGTTGGAGATGCTCCATCTCTAGTTCTGTCTCTGCTATGGACAAATGTTAATAAGCTTCCCTGTAAACAACAATTAAGTCTGTTGAAGACACAATCACACAATGACAGTGATGCATTTCACACCATGTTTGTACTTTGACACATAAAAGTCCAGCATGAGCCCAGTGATATCACTTTCTGCTAGCCAGAACATTTTCAAAATTTCATAATGGCTGATTAAAATGAATGGCTGGCTTCCACAAACACTTTGCTGTCTTTGCTGTCGATCTATTTCTAGTGGATTACAACTTTAACATACAAAATGCATCCATGAGAAATGAAGACCAGGCTGTGGGTAGGAAGTATTAAACCCACAGAAATGGAGAATGTACACTTTTTAGACTGGAGCTGCTACTTGAGACCGCAGACCTCAATGAGCTGAATTAAGATAGTGTAAGCTCAAATCTCAACATACCTTTAAACTGCACATAAAGATATAAAACAAGTATCCATGACTGATTCTGGGAAAGTATCAAGAATTGTGAAATTCCCCAAAAACAAACCATTCCTTTAAGAATTACATCTCAAGTGGAACGACTGAAAAGGCACAAGAGGTCACAAGATCGGTGCCTCGATTGGAAGATGGATTATATCACATGCAGACTAGCACATTTGTTGCAGGGGTGAATAGAAAATAAGATTTGAGCTGCTGATGTGACTGGACTTTTTGGTCTTTATAGTCAAAGCTAGCTGCTGCCTACCTACAACAGCCTTCCCTTCACAGCCAAATAAACCCTGCAGCTAAAAGCCGTGGCATCAGCCTCCCTGCACTGTCCTACCCCTCGCTACGCCAGCATTCTCCCCCTCTCATCCCTTTAATACTGTGCCACGTCCTGGCAGGGCTTTCCGGGGATTTGTGCAGAGAAAAAGGAGAGAGAGGGAGCAGAATTCGGCAGAAGTCATCCAGAGGTACGGAGCGCCCCCCGCCAGGGTGTGCTTTGCTTGAGCGCCGTTTGTGCTTGTTTCTGGCTATAGCTCTGTTGTCGGATATTTACAGCCGTGTCTAATCTGACTAAGCCAAAGAGTCACAACGTGGCACTTGAAGGTGTGAGGACATCAGCAGCTTTCAAAAGGATCTGCTTACTGAATGCCCTGCTACAGTGCCCCAATTCCAAAGCCATAATCTGACTGCCAACCACAGAAAATCAGATTTTTATTCTTAGACAAAACTAAAAAGATCAAAACGGGTGGGTGGTTAAAAAACCTCTGATAAATCTACTGGTATTGTGGATTCTACTCAGCCACACCTAGATTAACTACTGGTTGCAGACTCGCACCTAATCTATAAGAAAGGTTTTGTAAAAAGTTTTGAAAGTCGCAAAATGTGACATTAGAGTCATTCATTAGAGACAGCATTCAAACCTACAATACAAGTTTGTTACTGCAGCATTCTGTCCCAAAAAAAATAGCATAGTTTGGAAAAATACCATTTGGAAAACCATTGGAAACACAGAGTGAGGTTCTGTAACACTTGCAGGAATAATGACATCAGTAACAAGTTCAGAAGCCGTCCCACTCAGGTCCAGATGCTCCGTCACACAGGGGCAGATGGTGAATGTGACACCATGTTGTACATCTCAATTCCTTTGACATCTTGGTGTCATCCATCTGCAGTGTCAGCGCATTAACGATGTGTGTTATTTCATCAAAATGAGTGGAAAACAAAATAGCAGAACAAACTTATAGGAACACTTTGCGCCTTTGATCTAAAAATCCTGCATCCACCTGAAACCATTGCTTTAAAAAAAAAATTATATCTTATCACACTAAGGCCATGTCTACCCTAAGGTAGTCACATTTTAAAATGCAGTTTGTTTTTTTCCCCCCATTTTTGTCTTTTATCCTCAGTAAGCTGTGTGTTTGACCACCAAAACCAGCTCAAAGTTACTAAATTAGAAAATGCCGCTTGTGTTCCAGTATTGACCTGGGACCTGAGATTTCTTGATGATACAGTATGCGATGTATTCCTGACTTGATGGAACACTTTATTCCTCAGCCTTATTTCTCTGTAAGTAACAAACAACACTTTGAAAACAACAGAAAGCTTCTTTTCAAATATGGTGAAGAGCTACTGGCTCAAGATTGAAGCATTTTTGTATTTTTTTTTTTTCGATCTGAATGGCAAACTTTAAGAAAGTAATAAAACCACGAGTGTGGAACAAAAACCTTTGACACAAAGTGTTTTTAAATATATCTGCATTAGTATAGACATTGCCTAGGCCAGAAAGCAGAGCAGAAATTATTATTTTCATACAGTAGCAGTTTGGAGGAAGGGGTTGCGTCAAGTACCAGTGAAGACAATAATCCTCATCCCCACATTGAAGACAATTTTTACCATAGTTATATACAACAGAAATATGCAAAGAAAAGGTAGAAGAGCTATTTCAGCATTGCGCTTAATCACCCCTGTAATCACAGTGCTTTTCCATCATGAAAAAAGAAAAAAGATTTTACCTCTTTGATGTGAGTGTCCCCTTTACTTTATCATGCGTTGCTATTTCCAAATGATCAATCTGGTTATTTTATCACGTCTGACTATACTTAAGTACAATTGAGGTACTTTTATTTTACTTGAGTACTTCCATTTTATGCTACTTTATACTTCTACCCCACTACATATCAGAGGCAAATATTGTGTATGTACAATTGTGGTCAAAAGATTTGAGAATGACACAAGTATTGGTTTTCACAAAGTTTGCTGCTTCAGTGTTTAGATATTTTTGTCAGATGTTACTATGGTATACTTAAGTATAATTACAAGCATTTCATAAGTGTCAAAGGCTTTTATTGATAATTACATTAAGTTTACACAAAGAGTCAATATTTGCAGTGTTGACCCTTCTTTTTCAAGACCTCTGCAATTCGCCCTGGCATGCTGTCAGTTAACTTCTGGGCCACATCCTGATTGATGCAGCCCATTCTTGCATAATCAATGCTTGGAGTTATCATGCTGGAAAAGGCATTGTTCGTCACCAAACTGTTCTTGGATGGTTGGAAGAAGTTACTTTCAGAGGATGTTTTTGTACCAGTCTTTATTCATGGCTGTATTCTTAGGCAAAATTGTGAGTGAGCCCACTCCCTTGGCTGAGAAGCAAACTCACACATGAATGGTCTCAGCATGCTTTACTGTTGGCATGACAGGACTGATGGTAGCGCTCACCTTGTCTTCTCCGGAAAAGCTTTTTTCCGGATGCCCCAAACAGTCGGAAAGGGGATTCATCAGAGAAAGTGACTTTACCCCAGTCCTCAGCAGTCCAATCCCTGTACCTTTTGCAGAATATCAGTCTGTCCCTGATGTTTTTCCTGGAGAGAAGTGGCTTCTTTGCTGCCCTTCTTGACACCAGGCCATCCTCCAAAAGTCTTCACACCTGCCTGCTGCCATTCCTGAGCAAGCTCTGCACTGGTGGTGCACCGATCCTGCAGCTGAATCAACTTTAGGAGATGGTCCTGGTGCTTGCTGGACTTTCTTGGGCGCCCTGAAGCCTTCTTCATATTTAAATAGGAAAAATAGATGAAAATAAGTTATAGAGAGTTACAGAAAGAGCTGAAGAAGGTGGGAGGGAAGACCGGACAGATTGTCTTTAGTTGGAGGTGGAGGTGGACATGCTTTCTCTCCGATTTCCTCTCTTTCATTCTAAATCTTATTAACTGTCTCCACACCTCTCCTTTGTGGGCAGCTGAGGTTTAAGCACAGGACATTCAAGGTGAAAAGATGTCTGTCTGACTCTGTGTATTAGTGTGTTTTAGATTGCTTCATCAAAGTAAGTGATGTTGCTTATCTTAAATTAATACAAAGTTATATTTGCTCCTTATTAGACCATGTTTTGGCATGTTGGAATTTGTGTTGCTCATAAAATTAGCAGTGAATTTTATTGTTTGATGTTTCAAGTTAACTGTTTTTCTGCTGACATTTTTATGGAGGTAAACCAAGGACAAAGACACTCCAAAGATTATTCTTTCCCCATTTATTTTGTTTCTATTTTTATGTGCTTCTCCATAGCCAGATAAACATGGACCCACTCACACATACACACACACACACACACACACACACACACACACACAAATCACATGCTGAGATCATTAATCATGAGTGGTAGCTTGGTGTACTGAAACAGATGCAACATGGGAGGGAGGCAGAGAGATAAAAGGATGTTTATCTGGGGCTCTTGCATAGAACATCATGTCAGGATCAGGCAGAAAGTCACTTTTTCAAAAAATTTGTTGTGTTTGATCATGTAACCCTTAAAGTCTCAAATGGAACCTGAGCGATGACTAGCCGGCCAATATTATCACAGATATACAGTATATGCATTGTGTATAGACAAATCCACCAGCTGATTTATTTTATTTTTTATTTGAATATTGTCAGCTGAAAGGCTAATTTTCATTGGCAGTCTCTTTATCCGATGTTGCATCCTAGAATAACAAAAAAAATACAATATGTACAATAGTTTAAAAGAAATGTGTTGTGCGCTCAAGCAATGCCACCATTATTGCAGTGGCACAGTTGAACTGAATATATTTACACTGACAGTGAAAGTGCGGATGTTTGGGTTGTTCACGGTCAGCAGTCGCACCCTCCGACAGACTCAGGTTGCTTATGTGAATGTGAAAGTTATTTAGTCTCAAAGCACTAGTGTGAAATTGGTTATGACACAGGCTTTAAGAAAAAAAATAACCAAAAGTGTATCGCCTCTGTCTGACTTTCACAGTCTGGATATGAAAGTGCTGTGAAGTAATAAACTCAGCTGGCATTACTTGCTAGCTTATGATTATATAATCAAACTTGCAATCCACGATTTCTTGCATTGTAATCAGAAGAAATGATTACAATGTCTATTAAAACTCACACACACGCTAATGTAAAAGAGGAATGTTGGACTACCAAGCTAGCAAGAGATAATGATGGAGAAAACGGAGATAAATTAAAGTGAAATTGATTTTATAGAGCAGATTCTTGAGGATTTTGCTTTCTTTTGTTTTCCACAGTTGAATTTATTGTTGAAGCAGCTGATGACACAACAGAAAAGGCGTTCTGTTGAAAATTTCGTTGCTAAATTTTTTAGATTATAACCTTAAATTTAATGGCATTCAATGACTATATTTTTAACATGTGGCAGATTCTACAGGATCTCCGGGACAAATTTATTGCATAACGTCTCACTCAGTACACGTCTTAGTCACTCTTCTTTGATAACTTAATCTGAGCAATCCTTTTTTTAGAAATGTTTGTGTAAGTTATGGATTTATGTTAAAAAAAAAGATTTTGGCTGATATATTGTCATCAGATTTTTTTAAGTTTCAAATATTGTCATTCTATCGGCCTCAGAAATCAAGTCATCTGCCTGGAACAAAGTAAAAAACCACACACCATTATGCACCAGTTTGTCATTGCCTCTGATGTGGCTCTGCTAAGAGCAGATGCATCAAAACCTACGAAATACAAGCAGGGTTTCCCTTTTGGCTAGTGTTACATGAATGAATCTCCTGCGTCTCATAGATCTACACTATAAAGGATGAAAAGGAGGTACTTTGGCAATGTGGTATATTACTGTACACCCACACTGCTCCTCTGTGGAAGTCTTTTAAATTCACATTGACAAGGAAATGTGTATATTTACCAATAATTATCTATTTTTTAACCTCTTTTAGTAGAAATAGAAGCTTGACACTAAACTCCTCTTTTTGTCTTGCCTTGCTTTGTTATTTCCCACCCACCGCCTCTGTCTTTCCTCTTTCTCTCCTTTATGTTTTGGTTCTTCCTCTGTCCTTTGTTGTCCCTCCTTTGCTTTGATTTCTCTACCCACAGGAACTTCCGGAAGCATCTTCGGATGGTGGGCAGCAGGAGGATTAAAGCACAGAGTGAGTCAGAGATGTGTGTGTGGTTGATATGTTTGCTCAAATTGACTGTGATGTTGTTCACACTGCCATCATCCGTGTTTTTTCTCTGTTTCCTGGTGTGTTTTTGCACATGTGTGGCACCAAACGCTGCTGCTTTGCTGGGACTTTCTAACGCTCTATTGCATTTCCTTGAGGACTATATGTTTATCAGTGTGTGTTTGATAAGCCAGCGATATGAGTCTGTGCATGTGTGTGTGCATGTGTGTATGTAAAAGTGTGTAAGTTGTAGGTGGTCTTTTTCCTGTTGCATTGCTTTGAATGTTTGCGGGGTTTTTGTTTTCTTTGAAGACAAAACATTGAATGATATATTTTCAAAAGGCAAAAAGCAAAGTGATGATTGGTAATGATGGAAGGGTGTGTGTCTGTGTGAGAGTGACTGCAGATCTATAAGACACTGATAGAAAACCAAAATCTATAGATCCCTTGTTCTAGATTGGTTGTGGCTTCAATGGCAATCTGAGTGTACTTTTGTTATGTGACTGGTCTGTAATTGATTAGCTTGTCCAGTGTTCTGACTTTGAAAACTGAATGGAAAGGAAATGGTGACGGACAAAGTAAGCTAAACTAGTTAATATATGCCCCAATGATTCAAAATATTGGTTACATTTTTATTTATGTCAAATTTAGATGCAAGCATTTCTCTTGTACCAAACCACAGTTTTTTGACTTTAAGAACTGATTGCAAAACAAGATTCTTCTTTTCATATTTAAACACTCAAGCGATTCAGATGACCAATCTGAAATGATTCTTTCCAACAGAAATATGTAATTGCAATTTGTTTGCAAAAGTGCTTGGCCTTTGCTGTGAAAATTATGCAATTTGTGCCATTATTTTCTGGCCCAGTATAAGGTCAGAATGGAAAGGTGTAAAATTGGCTTATGATTATATCAGGTGTTAATCGTTTCTCAAAACACAAAATAATTGCTTTGTCAGACCAGCCTGAACCCAATTAAAACCCAAATGTGTCACCTATCATTGCAGAGACCAACTCACCAAATTTTGTACCTTGGCAGATTTTTGCACTGTAGACATTTACTAAAACCCAAAATCTTGTTGCTGCTGGCAGTCATGTCAAAGTTGTTCCATACCTCAGACTTTCCCTGCTGTGAGGAGGAACTAGTTCTCCTTGAGCTTATTTCTTCAGGTGAACTGACATTTTCCTCATGGTCACAGAATCTGGTGGCAAGGCTGCAGTGTTGATTAAGCCAAATAAAATAAATTACATATAAAATTAAACCCAATCTGGTTCTGACTATAAAAGTCAAACCTCTAGTCAAGATCACAGAGTATTTGTGATGTCTGGATCACAAAATAGGACAAAATGTTTTGATATGATTACAAAAGTTATTTCTAAAAGGAAACCTTTGCCACAAAAAAATGTCCTTTTGATCATGTGAAAAACAAAACATGTTGACCAAAGTTGACCTTACGAATGCTTTGGCTAATGAAAAGTCATTTGTACTTGAAAAGAACAAGTTGGTATCAGCAACCAAATGAAAAGAGAAGCATTAGCAAGGATCCATCAGCCTAGAAACTACAGAGGCCAAAAAAAAAAAGGCGCCTTGAGGGACACTGTTGATTAACCGTGTCAAACACTTTCAAGTAGTCTAAAAATGTTCTAAGAGCACAGTGATTACTGTTCAAAGCAGAGCTGATTTTATCAACGAGTTGTAGCTCAGTAAATCTGTGAAATAAGAACAGTCCTTTTAAATCCATACTGATGATGATACGGACAGAAATGAGCATCAGGATGCTTTATAATGTTAAAGATATATGGTTGTTGGCATTTTGTGTGTTTGTTTGACGTTTGTATATGCAGGCATTTGTTTGTGCGTATGTGCAGAGGAGAGACGGCATTGTATGTACACTCTATTTGTGAACTTGTAGCTGCATCCGCCTTTGCACTTGTGTGTTCTAGGTGGTGAGTGTATAGAGGAAACAGCCTGTTTGTGGACTTGTTAGTGTGTGTGGTATGTGTGTGGTATGTGTGTGTGTGTGTGTGTGTGTGTGTGTGTGTGACTATCTCTCCCCGCCTGCACTAGCATTCGCTGAGCGTAGATCGAAGAGTTTCAGCCGTTCCTGGAGTGACCCCACCCCTGTCAAGACTGACTCTCCTCATGAACCCAGAGACAGTGAGTTAACACGGTCTCACTAATGTGCATGTACACACCCACACACACAGGCGCCGACACACACAGTTTCTTACAACTGCAGTGGGTAGACAAAAATGGTCCAATTGAAAACTCATGGAAAAAGGCTTTAACTCTGAAGTAACCAAACCACATTTACAAACTTTGCTACAAACATGGACATTTACGTAAATGTTCAGATAGCCCAAAAACAATCTGCATGGGATTGAAGAGCGTCCAGGGACAGATTCATGAGCAGAACAAGTTTTAAGAGTATGCAAGGACATTCTTTAGAGAATAATAATAGGTTTTCTCCAAGAAGAATTTTATTAGTAAATGTGAGCGAGCCAAAGTGTTTTTTGCTTGTTAAGTATGGAGTTACTTTATTCTGCAATCAAAAAATAGGTTTAAGACCAAAACTATCCACACTCACTAATTTGTGATTAAAATTGTCATCCAAAAGTTTTGTTTGCAAGACGCCATTGATTTTCTTGGCTCCCGCTGTCTTCTCCGCGGACTTCAAAGCTCTCTCTCGCATTTACTAACAGTGGATGTTGCCAAGCTGTCACGCTGGCCAACAGAGACGCGTCTTTCGTAGGTCCTATCCATGAGATTTCAGCTCAACATTTGGAAATCGCAAAACTTTTGAATTTGCAAACAAAACTTTTGGATGACGTTTTTAAATCACGCATCTGTGAGTGTGGATAGCTTTGCTCTCAAGCCTATTTTCTGATTGCATAATAAAGACACAAAGTAACTCCATATGTAAGTTATCAGTTTGTATTCCTGCATGCAAAAAGTACAGAATTGACCTGGACCTGTAAGACCTCACCTTTTAAATAACGTCAAACTACTTCCCAGTGAAGTCAACTGACATTCTCAATTGTCTACAGACAAAGCTGTAAATTAAATATCACAATAACTACCAGATACAAAAATTTCCTTTTAAAGATGTTCATCTAAAATCGTTTAAGTCTCCTCTTGTTTTCAAGTGTTTATATGTGCCAAAACAGCTGCAAAGAGAATTGTGAGAACATATTTAGAACAATGTACTGTGTGCAGTCATAGATTACCCATCTGACCCTTTGTGCCCTCACATCTTGACTGGCAATTTGATTACAGCTTGAGTTTGCTTTCTGCTCACTCAGTACTTTTGTCATTAATTAATTTTCTTACACAGGAGGCTCATGCGGAGAGTTGAAAGCCACTTAAGGAGCTTTTGTCAGCTATAAAAAAAAGGTCTGGTAATCAGCACTTTGATATATGAGCCAGCTTGCAGTACAGCTGGAATGAGGCCAAATCATCTGTAGCCTTAAATGAAGGTCAACCACACAAAAAAACAAAGAAAACAAAGAACAGGGTCCTGACAACATTTAGAGTACACAAAGTAGGGAGTGACAAATACTGCCAACTGCAAAAGTCTAAAGTACTGTAACTAAATACAAATTTGAGGTACTTGTACTTCATTGAGTATTTCCATTTTGGGAGATTTCCTACTTTTATTGGACAACATACTGTGAAATATTGTACTTACTTTAGCAAAGCTAACTCTTTTTCATTGAGTAGTACTTTGAACTTGACATTAACGTTTAATTAAAATTTTGAATGTTTAACTGAGTAATTAAATGTTTTTCTATGATGATTTTGCTAATTTAACTTCTGAACTTCTTCCATAACTGGCCAACTGGAAGGCGGCCTAATATGACTTGTTTTTATCAGTGTTTCAATGGTGATTTAGTTACTTGAAAGTTAAAGCCACTTTCCGCAACTTGTATAAACAGACACATGCCAAATAGGACCTGTGATATGACAGTATACTGTACTGTATATTTCTATACTGCAGATCTCTCTGTTGAAGTAAGGTGACATTTTGTCATCACGGTTTTACAGCTCAGTTCCTGGCTTTGGCAGATCAAGAACAATTAACATACAGAAAATCCATGGACACTTGCATAAAACACACGATCACACGTACAAACTGACTGTCTCTGCTGTTGACTCTGACCCTGTCCATCTGTCTCCCTATGACCGTGGGTCTTTCTTCAACTTTGTGACGCTCTCTCTTTCTGTGAGTATGTCTTCCAAAATGGAGTGTGTGTCTCAGTCCAAGTGTGTCAAGCTGGTACAAATGTTAATGCGAGGACGCGTGTGAAGTGAGTCTAAAAGTGTTTCTAAAAGGCTTTGAATACGTGAATCAACACACACCGTTTGCATGTGCTGTTTGTCTATGTTGATGTCGGAGTTTCTGTGGTTTGACGTTTTTTCTCCACCTCCATCTTCAGTGTTTCTGTGTTTCAGAGTGTGATGAAAGATAAATGAACTGTTGATGACAGTCTAATGGTGTAGTTGATGCCTCATTCTTCCTCTTTCCTGAGGGAAAGATATTGTTCTCCAGAGGAGTGATATTAATGATCAATCTTGCTCGTCATTCTCCCCTTTTTTCATACTCTTCTGCTTCAATTCCCCTTTTCAAACTGATATTTCACCCTGGGTACCTACAGTTTTTTTATTAGATGGTTTAAAGAACCTATCGACAAAGTCTTTGAACTAGACCTTGACACTGATACTGGATTTTTGAAGCCACCAGTTGAAAAAGAAACAATTTCTTGTTACTTATCGGCCAACACATAAACCAATATATCTGTGATAAGCTAAATAAAAAGGAATCTAACTGTGGTGGTAGATACAGTCATGATTCCAGAGAATCAAAGGAGTCCAGAGGAGAATGGCTTCATACAATAGCCTTTTTATTTATGAATTTTGTACAGGACAGTAGACATTTTGACTTGTCATTTTAAGAAAAGTACAGGTGTTACTAGTAACACAACGATGGCTCTGTTCTATTGTCCCAGTTAGCAAAGATGGATGTTAAAGTCACATGCATTTTGTTTTTATCAATAAACCAACTTTTCCACCTCAGCCAAGCAGGAAAACTATTTTGCGAGATTTTTTCAAATTCTCTTGGTTTCCACTCAGGTTTTTTTATGCGCATTTTGAAAATGCGTATAAAAAAGTAGGTGGATGGAAACCCACCTACTGTGTTAACTACAGAACATTTTTACTGCAGTTATTTTGACTTGTCATAGCAGGAAAACCACAAGTGTAACTAATAACGTTAACGATCACTCCATTCAATTTTAGCGTCTCAGTAGGCCACGTCAGTGAGCATTGTTAATGTTATTAGTTATACCTGCATTTTCCTGCCATTACAAATCAAAAACTCCCGTTAATAAGTTGCATTCTCTCCTTATGCTAAAGTAATAAAATCATTGTTGATTCTATAGGACAAATGAGTTTGATACCACATTAATAAATCCCCCTCTAGGTGTCAAATAATCCAATAGAGCTATCTTGTACCATAATCCAAGGTTATACAGTTTAATTGAATGACAAACTAATATGCTAATCATGCCTCTGCGTCATCATAATTTTTTGTGCATATATCAAAAGTCTTTGAAACAGTGGAATAGCGTTAGTCACCCAGACATAACCACTGACCCTTTCTTCCCAAACATTCAGATTCCTGCGATTACGCATTATTACACTATAATTCTAATACGTTCTTTGATATTTCTTCATTCCGATAGTGATACTATTTTATTTGAGTATTTTGAGTGATGTTGTAACTCAAAATACTAACCACAACCTTGCCCTCATCACCATACTATTCAGTTGATAATTTTATAACATGTTAAGATATAAATATAGTGTGTAATATACTATACTGTACATTATGATTACATGTCAAAGAAGCCCGGTTAGTTTTTTATAGCTCTCCTTGTTAGCTGATGCCAGAAATCCGGCTGCCACACTATCAGTCAGTCTTTTCTTTTGCTTCTGCCAGCTGTCTCGGTTTTTTCCTGTTCCACCTGTCATTTTCTTATGCCACCACCATTATCAACAACTTCATCCTTCTTCCTCTCCTCCGTACCTCACCTCTCTCCACTTCGTGGACATGCCATTCCTTTTCTCACAGATTTTCTCTTTCTGTCACCTTTCCTGCCTCCCACCCCACACTTCTGCCTACACTCTATTATCTCAAGTCCTTTTCCTCAACGGTGTGTGATATTCTCTTTTAGGTGGAGACCTGCAGGCCTCCTGTGGTACCCTGGATGAAGGAGGCCTCGAGGACAGTATAGACTGGGAGGAGGAGAGAGAGATGGAGAGGCTGGCCTGTGAAGGAGACGACTTTGTACCTCCCAAAATCATGGTAGATTATTTAATCAAATGCGAATTTATATTAACTCATTTCATGATTTATGTTTTGTGTGTTCTCTCTGAATTATTGGGGTGTTGGATGCTTTGGATTTTACCTGAGCAGGTGCTGCTGTAAGTTAAATCCCTGCTGATGTAGTGTGTCATCCTTCAAATGATCCTGGTGTAGGCCTATTGTTTTTCTGATTTCAGTCTCAAGCTCAAGCTTAGTGTATTGAATGTGTCGTTTCATCTCTGCAGTTCAGTTCAACCATTCCACTAATAGAAAAGAACAATTACAATTCTAAACAATATGGCTACTTAAAGGGGTACTCCACCAATTGAGTATTCCATAAAGTTGGCAGACTTACAAGGGAAATCATTTTAAGCAGTAGAGATAGAGATATCCAAACTTTTAGTCTTGATCGTATAGATCAAGTCCCCAAAACACTGTATCCTACATTTCCCACAATGCAACTCAGTAGCATCTTTCATTAGACCCTCCCTGCCCATGTTTTTCAAACACCCACAGTTTCTAACACAGGCTTTCTGCTAAATATTTGTAATCTCCAAACCCAAGCTGCCAAAATGAGACAGATTTGAAAAAACAACCCTGATGACATCATCAGGGTTCTTTTTTCAGACCATAAAAAGGTCCCTCCATAGCCACAGACATCATACAACTGTTTTCATAGGAAGAATACTACTCTCTGTGATGAGTGAACTGAACCTGTGAAATCGGTGAAGTGTCCCTTTAAAAATATAGGCTCTGGAGTTGTCTGAGCTGAAACCCAGGGGAAAAAAATCAGAATAGATTTTTTTCTAATCCCTAGTAAACGAGCCACAAGAAAAATGGTTATTTTAGGAAATGGTTATTTTAGCATTACACACTGATGGCAGATCTAGGTTAAAATTTGCTTAATCTCAGGAGGGTAAATTAGGTGCAGTATCTTAAATGCAAGGTATTCTCTACCATACCACTGTGAATATATAGAGCTGCACATTCCCTGCAGGCATGAGAGTGTGATAGAGTTTGCTCTTTTCCCCCTTTCTTCTAATTTCTCTGAAACTCTGCCATTCTCTTCCTTTTCCTCCTACTTTGCTCCATTTTCTCCCATCTTCCACTATTTCCTTTATTCACATACTACTTTCTCCTTCACCTTTAGCTGATCTCTTCTAAGGTCCCCAAAGCGGAGTACGTTCCCACTATAATCCGCAGAGATGACCCCTCCATCATCCCCATCCTCTATGTGAGTCGAACATTTGACATGTGTGCAGACAGGCAAATTACAATGCATGGATAAACCAAGCGTACAAGTTGTTTTTTTAAAAGGTGTTCTATGATAAAGACGTATTGTAATGTAACTTAAAGCATTTTACAATGTTAAATGATTATGTTTTATGGTAATGTATTGTTTCTTAGGACCATGAACATGCAACTTTTGATGATATTTTGGGTGAGTAATTATTCCTGTTCATGTTATTCATGTTAGTCACCCATTTTATAAGACTTCTACCACTTCTTAGTTTTTAAAATATTGTTCCAATAAGGGATTTTCATGCAAAAACATACAGTAAATAAAAAATAATTATCTAAAAAATATGATTCTGACAATAAGAACAGAAGATAGAAATAGGAAATATGAAAGTGACAATTGCAAATGTTTTTGAGGCAAGAAGTAAATATAACACTAGTGTCCAACTAATGAAAGTCATCTCATAAAGAACAAGTAAAGATAGATACATAATAACTAATAAAAAATAGAGCCATACATACATTTATATACAGATAGACATATGGACAGATAGATTTATATGACATTCAGTCACCTTTCGTCTTGTGGCTGGACTGTGCAGCAGTTTGCCTGAGGAGTGAACTCTGACTCATACTGTGAGAGTTAAAGGTCAGAAAAATAGCCACCTGCAACCAACTAACTAAAAATACATCAGATCTGTCTTATTTGGTCTGTTCATTTGGAACCGTTTAAAATCATGCAAAATTACTTAAATACTGTTTAAGACAACTCTTAAAATTGGTTTCTGCATTCTGAAAATGATGCTCTGTTGCTCATAACAGAAGCACTTACAGTAAATAGTCCCGAGTTTCCCAAGATAATAATGAACCCTGCACTGAATAAAGCTCACATACAGTTATTGAAAGGATGTCAAAGGATAATTTACATATATAGATTTCCATTTGACACGGTTGAATTCAAATTAAACTACATCTTCCATTAGTGTCTCTGCTGTCTATTATTGCACCTGTACTTGTACTCACCCTCCAGAGTTCCTTTGTGTTCACTGCTCATATTTCTCCCTCTCTCAGTACATTGTTACTTGCCTCTTTTCATATTCCTTTCTCTTTCCATTCTCGTCCCCTGTCGTTCACATCAATCCAACCCTTTTTCTCTCCCACAGAGGAAATAGAGAAGAAGCTCACAGCTTACAGGAGAGGCAGCAAGTTCTGGAGGATGCTCATCTTTTGTCAGGTGAGGAACAAGGAGATAAAGAACAAAAGTACTGCTGTATTTCCTGTAAAATTGTAGGTTTTATTTGGGATATATGGGGTTATGTGTTCATACACTGCATATGGAATTCCCTCAGCAACCGGCTAGACTGCGTTAAGTTCCTTCCTTTGGGATCTAAGCTCTCAAGATCTTAATTACGAAGAGGCAAATTGGCAGTTGCAATAGTACTAATGTGTTTTAATCTTGTGTGCGTTTAGGGAGGCCCTGGCCACCTGTATTTACTGAAGAATAAAGTGGCAACTTTTGCTAAGGTGGAAAAGGAGGAGGACATGAGCCAGTAAGTTACCGCCGGACCACTGAGTCTATCTCTGTTTGATGAATACTAGTTTATGTCGCCAAATATCCTAACAATTTCTTTTGACAATATCTTATAAAGCATGTGACGATGCTTTGTAAGACATGAAAAACATGACTGAGGACAATCTGAAACTTGGCCAAGAGCTAGCTGTGAAAAGAGTAGCATTACAGAAGTATTTTATCATTGAGATACCTCAGCTGCATTTTCATTGAGACTTTTATTCCACCAATAATCAGAATTCCTCTCATAGAAACCTCCACCAAAATAAACTGGCTCATTCCCAAAGAAATCTTAATTTCATTTTAATTTTGGGCGTTCAATGGATCAAAGATTCTGACACACACTTGTCATGTAAATGCTCTTTACTCTATTTTCAGAATATTAATACTATTTCTGTCTCTGATTTGATTTAAATCAAAGATGTTCCACTGGGATGATTCAAAACTCTGTCTACATTTTTCCTTTATGAGCACAATCTACTACTTTTCTGAGTGATGCATCTCTCCCAGAGGGACCATCTTTGAATAGGCGACGTTCACTTGTTTCGGAGATTTAAACATAAGGCTCACCTTCTGCTCCATAACTCTGGTGGAAGAATACTCTGTTAAAACGGTTGCTTTAGTGCCAATGTGCAACAGTTAATCAGTAAAAGTGACAAGTGCTTGACGCAGGCTTATCTTTCTTGAAATTACATTTGGTGTTGCCTGTTAGAGCTCCTTTTTTGTGTCATTGCTTGCTGTGGTGAATGTAAACAGGACAGGATCTTTTTATTTTGCTCTTGTGTATTCAATTTCATGGGAACTGTCAATCAGATTGATTACATTCAGAGGGGGGAAAAACGAGCCTGTGTAAGTGTAGCCTTTGTTTTTGTTCAGATTCTGGAGGAGGCTTAGTCGCTTCATGAGTAAAGTCAACCCAGAACCCAACCTCATCCACATAATGGGATGCTATGTCCTGGGCAACCCCAATGGAGAGAAGGTATACAGACACGAATGCACACAGACACACACTCACACACACAAACAACATTAGCTCACCGTTACCCTTATTGTGCCAGATAGGACTAAAAACGTCAAGCCATTGTACATTAAAAATGTATATATTAAATCAGCAAAGAAAATATCCCACCATGTAGTGGCTTATGGGGTTACTGCATAGGACTTATCTGCCATATAGCTACACTGTAGCTAACGTTTACCTCCTCAAAAATGTAACTACACAGCAGACCTGCTGAGATACTACATGGAGACCACAAGAACTGTGATTGGTCAGCTTGTGTTTTCTCCTAGTTCCCAACCCCGGTGTAGATTGTTGATAACAACAACAACAAAGACTCATTAATCTTCTCATTTTCAGTAACGCACAAGTAGCAAAGCCAGTTCCACTGCAAACTTTCCTCTCACTGCAATCGGCACTCTTTTATAACAGTGCACGAAAGAACGTACTGTAAACACAATTACTTTGGATATCAATGATTGCACGAGGCAAACCTTCACTTTGTCGCTCTATATCACAAATTGATTGAAAAAATGTAAACACAATTACTGTGGAGCATACAGGCAGATAATGTGCGACAGATCCAGAACGGTGAAATCTGATGCTGAACTATGGTGGGACCAAGATTTATGTGCCTCACAAACTGATTTAATAACATGTATATAGACTTTTTGATCCCTGTCTCTTATCATTACAGTTCAGTACACTTCATGCTCTGTCCTGCCCAATTTTGTCTCTGCCTTTCTTTGTCCTCCCTGCTCATTTCCCCGTTTGGTGTCCTCTGCTTTCATTTTTCTGTTCCGATCTCTGTTTGTCTTATAATCACTATATTATCCTCCTTGCTGTCTCAGTTTCTCCCTCTCTCTTCCTTCACTTTGGTGACTGTGTAATGTTACTGGATATAGCTGAGGGGCACACATGCTGAGTAATACTGCCCCTCACTCTAACTGACATGAACAAATAATACGACACATAACCACATACAAAAAAAATTATCAAAACACACACAAAAGATGGCAGACACGCATGCACACACAGACGCACACCATAGCCAGCGGTGTTTGTCTGACCTAACTGTCTGTTCCAGTCATGTCTGCCAAAATGCTTTGTTATATAAAGTGGATCTCTCTGGGGTTGATGGACAGTCTGGCAGTGTGCAGAACAGACTGCACTTCAGTGATATCTCCACCCCTGCAGACAAACACAAACACATGCAGTTGTTTCAAGAGAGCTTGAATCCAAAACAACAAAATTGGTGTGTTTCTCTGTTTCATTGGGTTTGGCTTACAAGATCCCAAAGTGATATTTTCACATGAGGGGCTTGTCTGCTGTAGTCTTTATAAAACTTCAGTCAGAAAATAGAATTAATGAGATTTTACTTTGCTTTTCCACCTTGTTGTTAGTGCTTTCATTCTGGGAAATTATAAATCTGTTCTCCATTGGCAACTTCACTGCATGGCCAAAAGTATGTGAACACTAACATACTGACATACAGTATATTATATGCTGCTACAACAGCCTCCACTCAGACACAAGATTTTGGAGCCTGGCTGCAGGGATTTGCTAGCATTCAGCTACAGGAGCATTAGTGAGGTCGGCCACTGCTGTTGGGCGACAAGGCCTGGCTCGCAGTCCGCTGAACCGATGAACCTTGCTCAAGTTTTGCTGCAGTGCAATGCAACGTCATTCAACAAGGTGCTGCGTAGTTCAGTCAGATACATGCAAGTGCACACTCCTGGTAGTCAATCATTTTCCTGGTGATAACTTTCCAGAGTTGTACAGTCCTGTCTCATAATCTATATATAAACCACTGTACAGCGTTTTGGCGTCTGATAAGCCAACAAACGCATGGATCTGCAACTCAAGCCAGACTTTCTGGATCCTTTTTCACCATCTCACCAGTACCTGAAACAACACATCTCCCACTAACGCAGTCTCTTTCGTTGTTATTTTAACATCATAAAGTAAAAAACAGAGGTGGTGCGTGTATCATCCGACCATTCAATTATTCCATTCCATCTGGCAAACAGAAAAGAGAAAAATGGGTCAGAATTTCAGTTTTTGTAGGCTTTAATAAAGGCAAATGACTTCTGTGTTGTCTTGTTTTTGTCTTGAAATGGGTAATCTAATAAACAAGAAAACCAAAAAACAAGTCTTTTTTCTGTTATTTTGTTTTGTACTGTTTCTCCGCTGTGAACATGTGCGGTCTGAGCTTACCTTGCGGAGCACGCAGATTCAAAGAAAAAGTTTGTAGCATTTTTGAAATTAAAAATTCATTTTAAGGAATTTGATGACAGACGGACTGTAGTCTGTTATGAACATAAGAGTGACCAAGTACACATAAATAGCGTTTCCTACTGTGTGCAAGGTTTCCTGCATTAAACCCAACTGGTGAAATAATGTTTTGTCCTCACTGATATGTTGTTAAGCATGGGAGTTTAGACAGTTATCCTGCGATGCACTATGTATAAGTGTATATCAACTTTTGGTGAATCAGTTCTATTTGTTACATCCAGAGTCACCACCACCAAAACTGCAGTAATGGTCATCTGTAACCCACCAATTCATCATCCAGACATCATACACACACACACACACACACACACACACAAAGGCTATGTACAAGTAAAAACTCAAAAATGTGATAATGTGTGATGTGTAACTTTTTTAACATAAAGCTGAGGTTATCTCATTATCAGTACAATTCTTACAATGCATTCTGTAGGATATTTCTGGTCTAATAATGCCTATATAATTATTATGCAGGCTACAGGCCATCGGTCAACACTGGTGAACCGGAAAGTCACTCTGTGCGCTCTGAAAAAATCTCAAAAACAGAAATTAGACTTGTTTTTTGGTTTTCTAATGTATTTGATTACCCACAGTTCTTTTCCTTTTTTGATGTCAACAAAAAACTAAATTCTGACCTGTTTTTGTTTGCCAGATTGAATGGAATAACTGAATGATCGGATGATACACTAACCAAAGGCGCATTTAGCCTTAGATTTCTCTGACAGGGGGTATCTGGAACTCTCATGACTAAATTCAAGTGAGGAATTAATGAGCTTCAATTTTTAATGTGCACAGCAGGCAAAAAAAAATGCAGAAGAAATGACGCTGCACTGATCCAATTAAAAAGTCATTATGTAATTAGGGCTGCAACAAATGATTATTTTCACTATTGATTTATCCATCCATTTTTTTCTTTCGATTGATAGAATAATGGTTTAGTCTAAAAAACACCCATCACAAGTTCCCAGAGCCCAAAGAGTGCTTGTTATGTCCAACCAACAGTCCAAGACCCCAAAATATTCCATCTACAATAATGATGGATATTATATGATGGATTTATGATGAAAAATCTGCTAATTCTCACATTAGAGAAGCTGGAACCTGCAAATACTTCACCTTTAGCTGATGAATGACTTAAACAATTAAATGTTATTCAAAATGTTCTAACTGACTTATCATTTCAGCACTAAATGTCATATTGTGGTAGGGAAAAAAACACTTGCAGGACTACAAATGCAAACTATCAGCTAGCATCTCAAATCCTTCTAATTCACAGATAAGTTCACTGTTTGATTTTAATCTTCTTTCTTAATTTCCTGAACATTGGACTCTTCGCTGGGGATATGACCAGGACTAGGGTCTTACTCTAAACCTTTTACAAGCTCAGAGGCAGAGAGGTTCTATGAAGACAAGCAGGAGAAAATGAACACTGTGGCAACTTGTATTCTCATGTCATTTCTTCGCTTCCTACCTGCTCAGAAACGAAAGTGCATATGTCTCTTTGGCAGTAATGAGTTAGATTCATTGCTGTGTGTGTGTGTGTGTGTGTGTGTGTGTGTGTGTGTGTGTGTGTGTGTGTGTTGTGTCTGAAGATGCAGGCTCCCCTGCTGTGAGTGTATCCAAGTGCAGTAGGATTAACTGGTGTTTGCTTTCTTATCTCGACCCAACAGCTGTTCCAGAAACTGAAGAATCTGATGAGGCCTTATTCTGTCGAGTTTGAGTCACCGCTGGAGCTGTCTGCACAGGGTGGGTCTGAACACAGGGAAACACACGTAACATCCAGTATATTTGAAATGACGCAGACAAACCTGTATGTCCAGCATTAAGTGCGTGCTGGGCACTCACTTGCTCTTTCTCCTCCTTATCCTCCCTATTTGGGTGGTGTTTTGACACAGTGTTTCATATTTTGATGTGAATTAATTTTTTTAATTGATCCAACTCATATAGACTTATACGCACTCCATTTTGTGCACAGCACCCACCACACAGGAGAAAGTGGTCATGTTACTTTGTATTTTCTTGAGACCCACTCTCCTCCCCCCCTAGCTGCAGGTGAGAGTAGGGACATGCAGTACTCTCTATTCAACACAGTAGTCAGTATTACAAAAGCTTGTTCTCAGTTCTGGACAACAGGAAACTCTTGTCTGTTGCACCCAGATCCAGGCATCCTCTTCTTTAGCTCTTCACTTTCATAAAAAGTTTCCCACAGAGACAGTTCTCTCTCCCCACCTGTACTCTTGGTGCAACAATAAGTACACCTCCTGCTACCTGTCCATTAGAGGCCCCTCTGCACCCCTGATGACTTACAATTTACACATAACATCAATACAGTACACAAGGGTTGAACTAATCCTCAAATCAAATCCCACAAAACTTTTGACCCCGTCTCCTAGAAATTATGTTTATATACCACTAATTTGCAACAGCAAATATTTCGAGGCTAAAGCTATGCTGCCTGAATTACGTTTTTTAATCAACACAATCAAGAAATGCTGTTAAACATATCTGGAAAGTGTTGATATTCAACATATTTACAAATAATTCATTCAGCTTTTGCAATACACTATCCGGATGATTAATGTTTTTTTATGTTATGTTTATGCCCTCACATCTAATGCTTTGTGGAAACCCCATACTATACTTCTACTACTGTTTTGATATTATGTGCTGCAGTGTGTTTTTGTTTGCTGATATAGAAATGGAAAATGTTCTTGGATAACAAAGTGATTCTGCTTCCTTAATGTGTGATTCAAACTTTTCCTGTCTCATTTACCAATCAAGGCAAAGAGATGATTGAGATGTACTTCGACTTCCGCCTCTATCGGCTTTGGAAGACACGCCAGCACTCCAAACTCTTAGACTATGAGGATTTTTTGTGACGAAGAAACCTGGATAATGGGTGCAGCGGAGCCCTCCAGTGCCACGAGGAACCTGTTAAAACTAATCCAATGACTGAACACAGCTCAACTGTAGTGCTCGACCCGCCAACTCAATATAAACAGTCATACCTGCTTTCAGGTACTAGGAGAGGAAGAAGAGGGATGGCAGGACAAGGAGGCTGAGGACAAACTAAAATATGCTGTGCCTCTGCTCCACCTCATTTTCAGAGTAAGGATCGAAGACTAACAAAAAGGGCCGAAAAAATCCGCATAAAAGAAAAAAATTAGAGAAAAGCAGAGACAACGGGACTGTCCACGTCTTAGTCACCAACTCTCTTTGCCTCTTAAGTTTGAAAGCAAAAAGGAGAATCAAAAATTCAAATGTGTAAAAAAGAAATACCACTTTAGTCACACCTCTGTTGTAAGGACATACTTTTTGAGGCTGATGTGCTTCAGAAAAATCGCTGAAACTCATTCTGTCATAATGTGGTTCTGTTTTTTGACTGGACCTCTCAAATAATCTCAGAACCCGCAAACATACATACACATAAATAACCCATATGTCGATGTGTGTATATATATATATATATATATATATATATATATATATATATATATATATATATATATATCACATGAATATATTAGCATAGCTTTAGTCATGCAAATAATACTCCATATGAGAATAATGATGCATCACTTATTTTTGATGTGCATTGTTGTGCAGTTTCATATGGAAATACTTTGGAATAACTCAGGTTTTAGCCATGAAATAATTAATCTGTTTGTCTATTCTATCAAGATATTGTAATCTTCATCGCCATCGCTTGGAATGAATGTATTATCTCCCTAGAAATGTATCTTCGGTTTGAGGAACTGAGCTTCATGTTTTGGTAAAATAACAAAAAAAAGTACATTGTGCTGATTTTGTGTGTGAGTGTGTGCGTGTGAGCGTGTTTTACATGTTAACAAAAAAAGACAACATGCAGATGTGTTGTGTGCATTTCCGCTTCTCTGTTAAAGCAAAAATAATTGTTTATCACCTTCATCCCCCCAATTTTTCTCTCTTTCTGTAACATACACACAAAGGCATTCTAGTATGATTCATGATGTCAAGAGGGATGTAACAGCCATCCAAGTGCTCCTACAACTCTAGTGTAGGAATTGCCCTATTGATCCCTCCTGCTCTTTGCAGAAGGTTCAGGCCACTTAGTCAGCCCCTGTCAACGGTGCCAGCTGCTCTCACTATCTGCCAAACACTCTTGGCTTCTCTTAATGGCAGCCAAACGAGCTTCCACCACCTCTCACTTCACTGGGCTGTGATCCAGTCTGAGGACCGGAGCTCTCTGAATTGAACAGATCTGCCAGGAGTTTAAGCTGTTAACAGCCATCTGCTGCCCCTGCCAGGTGTCAGCTAGTTAAAAGGCCAGAAATATGCACTGAGTGTGTGTCTGTGTCTGAGACGCACTACCCGAGTGACCTGAGCGATCTCAAATAGATTAAGGATGGTTTAATGTGGAGAGCAGCAGCATATAGCCTACTGCTGGACAGCAATCTGAAACAATGTGCAAGTGCTCGCTCACACACACACACAAAACACCAGTGCTGGGACGAAAAGAAGCTTTAAGACGTCAATAAATCAGGACAAAATTAAAGGGGCACTCCACACAGTTTACAAATGAAGTCAGTTTATTTGTCATGAGGAATACTACTCAGCCTGTGAAAACATTTGTATGATGTCTTCTGTGAGGGAAGATTTCTATAGTCTGAGAAAATAATATCTCAGCTTTGACTTGAAACTCCAAATTTATAACTGAAAGCCTGCGTTACGAACTGGCAGTGTGGCATTTGAAAGACGTTTACCAGGCGTAGAGAGGGTCTAATGAAAGACGCTATCAAGTTGTATTATGGGAAGTGGTTCAACCTCCCAACTTTATGGAAATGCCATACTAAATCACTTAGTACCCCTTTAATATATTTTTAAGAACAGTATTCAACAGAACAGTTTTCAAATTTGCCTTATGTTAAAATAGGATGGTGACACTCCAGAAGCACAACAAATCTCAATACTCTAGCCTCAGTGTACCATTTGAATTTTTCAGGTTGCCATGTTTCTGCAAAAGGCTCTGATGAAGGCAGATTTGCTTAAATGCTTCAACCTAACAAATAAGTTGAGGCCAGAATATTGAGCGTTTGTGCTTCTGGAGTGCTGCCATCCCAGTTTTTATGTGTCTGCACTTTTCAACTTTTTCAAAATGCTGCTATATTTCAGGCGTAATTTTCCAAATGTGGCAGCAATCCAAGGAGACATCGCTAAGTCACGCCACGGCTCACTTCTCAGCCAATCACAGCAGTGTCCCACAATGACATCAGCCCCTGAATGTCAGCAAAACACCGCTGTAGAGCAACACTGCCAAGTGTGATTTTGCGTCATTGAGTGTTCGAGAGGTGATAGGCGTGCAGAAAGTCCAGAGTGCACAAGGAAAAAGATAGTAGTTACTGAATAGATTTCAGTGGTCCCAGCCCTACATAGCACACACACACACACACACACACACACACACACACACAAACATACACACAGGCAAAGATATTCTACATCTGTGTATGGTAAATACTTTTCCATTTGTCATTATTTGTGTGGATGTGTTAATATTTGGAACATTATGTGCAGACGTTTTTGTGTTAAAAGTCAACCAGTCTCACTGGAGTGCTCTCTATCTCTCTACTAGCAGAACTCTGGTTTTTATTTGCTTTTGCCCTCTCTCTGACATTGCAGTGCTGGCCTACAGTTTGTCTGGCACAGACAAGTGCTCTCTCAGCCTGAGTCATGCAGTTTCACTACAGATTTAAAATTAAAAACTTACACAACCTGTCATATCATTGAGCCATTTTAATTCCAGCAGAAGCATTAAGCTGCCAAATTCTCAAAGATGTTGCACAGCTGCTGGGTTTAATGGAATATTTTTCCTGGACTTTACCCTGGCATAACTTTCAGATCAGAAACATGGACACTGGTTCATTTAAAGCAAAGCAGTAATGTGATGGATTCAGATCCATCTATAAAGAAATTACTGGTAATTAATCTTCTGTTTGAATTTATTGGGCTAAACTGACCATGATGTGAAGAGCACTCTGACTCAGGAGTTTGAGAGAGCTTTCTTGTTTTCTTCTTGAGCAAAAAAAACATAATTTCACCGGAAATCTAATTAAAGATGCAAACGTGTCTATTTGTTTCTCTCAGTCTGTGTTGTACTATTTGCCTTTTCATTTCACATATTATAAAAATCAAACAAAAAAGGAGCAAGGTGTGGTTTTCTTTTAGAAATTATTTTCCCCTCTTAGAGAATATGATCTCTGAAATCTGACCTTTTGTTTCATTAAAATATGTGTAAAACAAACTTAAGCTTAAAGACACAGGAGACAGAGACACTGCAGTTTGATAGGACTGCAGAGAAAGAAATGTTTCAGCTTATTTGTCATTTGAATTACTTTTACTCCGACCAATTATCCAAAAGAACACAGATGAAACGCCACTATCTCTCCTTCAACACTACTCTTTATTACATGACCAAACAAGGTTCTGCACTCCAGGACCCTTCCTCATTTCAAACACTGGAGTTGTGAAGTAATTTTGGTTGTAACAACCTAATAAAACCAGCCAGCTACACCACACATACAGGCATGTTTCCATTTAGGATGTGTAATGCACAAGGTTCTGCATTACAAACCCCATTTTAAGTTTTCTTCCTAATGAAACCCCCTGATCAAATTGCTCCAACTGCTCCAGTCCTATTTAAAATGGCAAGAATATGGTTCATTACATGTTAACTTCCCAGTATATGCCACAGCAAGGCTATACAAAGAAATCTGATTGGATACATTTGTTTGTTAGGAATTCCACTTGAATTTAGTTGAATTTTACCCTGTGGTCAGTAAGGGGTCAATACACAGGTGAAATGAAAAGCTTTGAAAGCAAGTTTACTATATACTCAGAGCAACCTCTACAAAAGAGGCTTTTTATACTGTAGACTAATTCATGCAAAGCTGTAGCAGAGGGGAGAAACGTGGATACAAGTGGCAAGTCTGAAATGAAGAGGAGAGAAACAGTCTATCATGTTGGGGTGGTTTAACACGCAGATTCTGTCTGTGTGGAATAAAACTCTCAGTTCAGCCTCAGTGCCAGAGATGAATTGGAAGAACAGGGAGACAGAAAGAGAAATATGTAGACAAAAACAGCACACATTTTGAATTATTTTGTCTTAGGTGCAACATAGTATGCAAAAATGCATATAAGGCTGTCATGATAAACAAAAAGTAGTTTTTAGGTACCTTATCTCCCTGTCCCAGAAATGCCTCGATCCCTACTCTCCATGCATTTGCCTTTCATGCACTCTGCCTTGTGTGCACTGCTTTTCCACCTCCATCTCTCTTTTTCTTTTCTCCACTCGAATTAGAATGGTGAATTAGCATTGAGTTTGATATGCAAAGCAGAGTTTGCAAATAGTTTGTAGTTTGCTAATATTCAACAGCAATCCATTTTCACAGTCTACAGTATGTCCTGATTGACTAGAGGCTTTAAGTCCACTTCTATCCCTACGACATTATCACGTTTTACAGACTTCCCTTTCACCTCTGTCTGGAATGTGGCAGACACAAACATGACAGACTATTTGACAGAGAAAAACGATAAGTGAAAATGTATAAACGTGTGTAAAGAGACAAGAGTAAAACATTATATTAACACAGACAGCTTATGGTAGCCAGCATCCCGCAGTAAGAGGAGCTCTCAAAGATGCTCTTATCTTTATTGTGACCTATTATGCTTTTCCTAATTTTCTATCATATATAATGTTACAATGTCAGATGTTCATTTTAAACGTGGCCAAAGTTTCAAATAATGAGGTAGGCTAAACGTATGTAAGTAATCCCTGTGAGCAAAAAGCTCAGGCTTCAGACTGCCTAGTTGGCATCAACTCTGTGATGCTCGCTCATGATCTGCACTGGGTTGCACCAGCTATGTGTAAATTCTCTCCTAAGTTACGGTGGAAAGTCGACACTAGAGGATTAGTAACTACTACTTATTTTGCAACTAAATCAGCTACTAAAACTGGTTGCAACACGATTACTTGGGGCATAACCTAACTAGTTTGGACGTAAAGTCATAACTAAGGCAAGTGACCAATCAAAAATCAAAGATAAGAGTTCCATCATCGTGGTTACCGTGCTCATTAGCTTTCTGGCTGGAATGAGCCACTTGGCATTGTAGGACATCTTAGTAAGCTAGATCAATATTGAAATCTATGTTGCAAAATGGCATGCAATTAATGAAAATATTATGCTGTGTGGCAGAAATACTGTTTTACCATTAGTGAGTATAATTCTGTGACATTTTATAATTTACACCTACCCTAGGGACCTGGGTAACTATGTAGTTGTTACTTAGAGTTAGTTTGACTTATCTCCATAGGTTAACTGACGATCTGGGGAAGACTGGAGAGGAGACCTGGGGTAAGATACTGCAGGAGATGGATGATTGGATGGATCGCAGGTGTGCAGGAGGATTGGTTGCAAGGCTTGATTGGTAGTTGGTTGCAGGTGTGTATGAGAGGGAATGAAGGCTATGCCAAGACCAGATCTCACACACACACACACACACACACACACACGAACAGGGGACAGACACACACACACACACACCAAGAGTGGACAGACCAGACACACCCACACACACACCCAGCAGGGGACAGACACACACACCAACCGGGGACATACACACATACTGGGATAGAATACCAACAGGGGGCATACACACATACTGTGATCAGATACCAACCGGGGGCGTAAACACATACTGGGATCAGACACCAACCAGGGACGTACACACAAACGGGACAGTGACCAGATATACTTTAGTAATGCATGAATCACAACTTTGTAATAATTTACGCTATAACTAGGCTAAGTTCGAACTTACACACAGCTGGTACAACATGCTGCTGGTCCAGGCACAGCACACCCCATTATCTGTACGGATACTCGTTTCAGCCAAGTACTTGCTCAGCCCTGGTAGCTGTCATAGCAGTCGAGCCGGCAACACAATAATGCAGTGTGCAAGGTCACAGCACTGGGTGTATAAAGAGAACTGGATACAGCGGATGGTTTAACATTAGTGAATATGGATCTGGTACTAGGGTGTGCGTTTTACATTGAATCATAAAACTGGTATTTGTATCTGCATTAACCTGTCTGAATTAGATAAGTTGTTTTTTGAAAATATCCAAAATTAGTTACCTTGTATTGTGTATTACTGTTATTACTTATGGAGCCCCAAAGTGTTCAGTCTTAAATGAAGATGAATAAATTGTGTAAAATCTTAAAAAAATAAACCAAGAAATGTGAAATGATTTAATAAATTATTAAAATTAAATTTCAAATGTCTGTATTTCATAATGAGATTTTTCCCAGTGACACTGAAACTATTTACGAGATCATTAAAAGTCAATCTCATCATAGCGGAATGTTATTTCATCATTTTTATTTTCATATCAACAAAGTTTTATCTTTTATTTCATTGTAGATTTGTTTCAAATTCCCGGCTCATTTTATTTCATAATGTCACATTTCATGATGATACCACTAGTCACCACCCCCTCATCTTTCAGCCAAACACATGCCCCCTGCCTCTCCTAGCAAGCTGGACAACTGCTACCAAATTTAACCAGTTAGCTCCTGTTAGCTAGAGCAAAAAACAATGTCAAAATAATTCAGAATTTTGTCACACTGTTTTCGATCTCAATGACCAAAAACAGCCTAGCCATGATAAGAGTGACAACCTACGTCTGTCTGTCCATCCACCCTGTGCCTGAAGTGGAAAAAAATAAGTGCCAGTAGTCCCCTTATTCACATGCTGGCATGTTTATCAGCCAGTATCAGCAAATCATTAAGTATTACATTCTACAGTGAATAAAAGATCCTAGGATATATTGCTGATGTTCACAACACACATTTATTTAACCAAGGGGACAGCCATTTTAATTATTAGAGTAAAATATATTAAAATTATTAATTATTAAATAATTATTAAAAGTTATTGTAAGGATAATGTAACGTTGCTTAGACTAGCCGCCAGAGCCGGTCCTGAGCTCCCTGGGGCATTAAGCAAAATTCTGCTACGAGGCCCTCCTACCTGACCCGTGAGCCACGTAAACCATTTGCCACTGCCACACAGTAATGCGTGACAGTGCTCCCATTACAATCCTCCCTCCTTTAAAACTGTTTGCTCCATCTGTCGGTCAAAAGCCTGGTTTATGCTCAAAGCAGATCCAGCATCTCCTCTACTGACAAACTTAGCATTTTATAGCATAGCACTATTATTAATTTTATCAGCTGCATCAGGCCCATGAAAAACTGGCTGCCCAGATTTCCTTTGATACATTTTCAAAAGTAAAATACTATTTATACTATGGCTTGGCTGAGATGTGCATCCTGTCAACAGTCAATGTCAATCCATTGGAAGTGGCTGGCAAGCAAGCAAGACACAGACAGACCAAGAGATGCTGCCCACCTGAGGTGAAGACAAAAAGTTAGTAAAAAGTACAGTAAAAAAGGGACTAAAACAACAGTCTGTCAGAGGCAGGTTAAATGTGTTAGAGGAAAGTTTGAGGCATCTCCTAAAACTAGATTTTTTATCCGTGCACTGAAGTTGTCTGTGTGAAATAGCCTGCAGGCTTCCTTTAACTAAAATCTTCTCAATATGTTATTAATCTTTTCTGAATACCAAAGGCTTAATATGCACCGCCCTTTTATTCCATGTAGAAAACTCCACATGGTCAGAAGTCAAACATGGATTATTTGACATTTGGGCAGAAAGGGCATTGTACACAAATCAAGCACTGGGGCTTTTTCACTCATGCCTCTGTCATAATAATAAAGACTGTGTGCCATGTCACATCCCCATATTCCAGTGGCTTAGATTTATATTAGTATTACAAATATGGCTCAGATTTAGGCAAACTGGCTAAAGAATTTCCCATCTGCCAACAATATGCCCAGTAAGGAAATTGACATAGTGTGTATTTTCTACTGTATACAATTTTGCAACTGAGTTTTGCGTGTCATTCCTCCACATCTGTTTTCACTTTTTGGAAAAGTGTAATAATTTTTGTCCAGTATCCATATTCCATCCTTTTAATACTGTGAATAAGATGACATTTGACGTGCACATCATGTTTTTGGCACGCAAACCTAAACGTACTGTAAGTCAGCCCCGTCATCATTACCCAAACAACCATCTGAAAGGGATTCTTCCATTTCATTACAAATGTATTGTCTTAGACTTTACATTCTATTTTATTAACTGATAGTTATTTTATGAGATGACTTTATACTTTATAAAAAACTGTGCATGTATCGATAGCCAAATCTTGCTTTCCTATAGAAATACTACATTAGGAAATACTTTATGTTTTCAAATATGAGGTGAACAAAATCTGACTAAGAGACGGTGCTTCACATTGTTTTTTCTTCTTCCAGACTGAGCGTCTCTCTGCAAAAATGTATCTTTAATTTTCATGGCTGCTGTCAAGTACCTCATTTGAGTTCTTTCTCACTTTTTGTAGCATCATTCACATAGTCCTTTAATCTTTCCAAATGCAGCATTGGTAGCAAGTTAGTTTAGTCCTGCTGTTCTACTAATTGAAAGCTTATTTTACTCTTTATTCTACTTTTTTAAATCCTTAAACCTTTGATGTCATGATCTTTCTATTTGGAAGCCAGAGACTGCAGCCAGCTTTAACTGAGCAGACTACAAATACAGTGTAATAATGAAGGGGAAAGGGGGAGCTAATGGAAGAAAGGGGCACCACTGAACTAAAACATCTCACCTGCAGAAGTAGGTCTAAGTGTGCAGTTTTACAGAACGCTGAGCAAGAACTTTGTTGTATTTTTTGTTATTTTCTTACCTCTGGCAGCTTTCAGCAGGTAAACAATTAACTGAGCATGAAGAGTGAAGGCTCAGATTCTGTCACAATCAGCACTTCTCATTTGCTGATGTGGGGTTTTAGGCTCCCTTCTGTACCCCAGCAGGGGGCATCACACCACAGTTCAAGACCTGAAATAGACTCTGAACTGCATTTACACTGTGTCTTATATGATGAACATTACATTGTTCTGCAGTGAGACTAATTTGTGATGGACTTCAGCCCCAGAGACCCACCTGTTGGATTATTTTATGCTGATGTTTTGATGTTCATGGCTGTATGTAGAACGGCCGATGCTTTTTTAAGCTCAATCTTTGTTGTACAGTTCTTCACACTTATAATGAGATTTCTGACTCACTGATCTACTGTATACATCAAACATGTGGATGCCATGCACAGAAATAATTCTGTTCTGTATTTTTCTGGTACAACATTTAATTTCTGGTAACTTGATATTAATATAATATTCTCTTTTTTTTGGTGGTTTATTAATAGCGCAAGATAAGTGATTAACAAGAAGACACATATGAGACATAACAAGGCAAGACAGAGAAACAAGGACAGCAATAAAAAAAAATACAGTTACGATTAAATAATTAAGCAATTAACAGGAGTTACCTGAGTACATTTGCAATTTCACATTTAGATTATATTATTATACACACACACCTACTGATGTACGAATAGGTGTATGTGTGGGAGTTGTGTGTGTAAGGATATAGGGGGAAGAGAGACAGAGAAGGGAAGATTTATTTGTCTATTTTGGTTAAATTTGTCATTTAATTTTCTCGACACATAAAGGAACATGTAATCTGCCAAAATATATGAGAACCTGAAAGTTATTCCAGAGTAATTTCACATGGACAGATGAACTGCAATGCTATGAAATTAGCACAAGAGGTCAGTGTCACACTTTGTTTTTGTCCAAGATGTGTGACACCTCCACTGAAGTGTGAAGTGTGGAGACTGAAGGTGTTGACATATTTTCCACACCAAAAACTGACAGGTGCAGTGTGAAAATCAGGAAACACAGAGGTCATGAGGAACAAATAAAATCAATATCATGTTTATGAACTTCTGCAGCATTCTTGAGGAAGTGATTTTCATCATTTCTCTTTTATTAGAAATTGAAGAGAAAAACCCATACCTGTTTGGTGAAGGTCTGACTCACCATAAGGTCAAAGAATGTTTTTTTTTCTCGCACACAATTTTGACTTCTTTTACTCAGTTAGCTTGAAGTCAGCATCTAATGGCAATTAGAGGAACTGCTTAAGTCACCATGGTATTAATTTCTGCTTTTAAATGGAGGTTTCCACATGTAACAAAAAACGAGTAACCTAAATAAATGGAAACACATAAAATACTGTCTAAACAATGAGTCACAAATATATTTGTTTCAAACTAACCGATAACGCTTGTAAAAAAAATGCCCCATTTAATCTGCACAGTTTGAATGTAGAATATGTTTACTGTAAGTAAAGCAGTTGGAAGAATATACTGTAGATGTATAAAATTTGCTGTTGACATACATAAGAAAGGAACAAAATGTGATATTTAGGCTCTCAAGAGTACCCTACAGCTTCAGAAATGTTATGGTACACAGCACACACTAGTGGTCTATTTCTGGAACTGAAGCTTAATAACATTCAGACCAAAAACATTACAGAAAGGCAACAATATTTTATTCAAATGATGAACAAGATACAGTATGTATAGAATAACTCATTTAAAGGTCCCATTTTGTTGTCAGGGACCTCTCATGCTATGACAATACAGTGGTATGTGTTCAGTATGTTGGCATGCATTTAGAAGGAAAGAGCCCCCAAAGCTCTTAATGAAATACATTTACACTACTGAATGCAAAATCATGTGAACAGTAAAAGTTAATCACTTAGCCTGGCTCTTCTGACAAGAATGGGCAAAGACTGCATTGAAACTAACTACAGATTTAAATATTGTACATGTAAAATATTTATCTTGTGTGTGGAAAGCATGTTTAAATGAGGTGACATTTCACAGTATGACACAAATTGATACATTTATGCAATTAATTTTCTGACTAAATCATGGGCATTAAAAGATCATTAGCTATCATCGAGAAAAAAGAGTATCCTTCAAAAGTACAGTACAGTAATGTTATGAAAATCTAAAGCCAGAGTGCCTGTCTCTATTTTCAGCACTCCACAGTGGAGAGCACAGCTTAATTACATCTTTCTGGATAAAACATTGGGTAAGCAAAAATAAATTACAATCAGTCAACAACATACAGCCCTCCTCATCCAGCCACTGAGCGTGCACACTGTACGTGACAATGTGCCAGGGCGTACCATTGCACCATACAGAGAAAGATGCATCATATGCATAGTACTAGTCTTAAAAAAACAGACATACAGTTCGTATAGTTCAGAGTGACATGCAAGTAGTAAGTTAAAAAAAGTCCAAAGTCCCTTTCTCATACAATCAGCACTTAAGTGCTGAAGTAATGAGTGTGTGGAAGCATTAAATGCAGTAAATACTGTGTCAATATCCTATGTTAGAGACACATCGAGTGACTTTATCTACTTACACTACCATATTTGAGAAAATGGAGAAAACAAATGAAATGTAAACAAAAGGAACACAAGTGGAAAAATCCTAATTTACTGCTTTGGGATCATCTAAAATAAAACACATCAATAAATAAAAGTAAAGTAATAAAAGTACTTTATAATTCATTTGAAATATTTGCAGAGTGGCCTACACCGACGACCAAAGATGACAACGGTTTTTAAGTTCAACAATATGCATAGATTTGTACAAAAAGTCTGCAGCTGCACCATGCTTCCATCTCAAAACTTCAGTAGCAAGCTCTAATAGCTCAATAAAGAACAAATACTTTAAAGGTTTGTTTTCTTTAAGTTAGCGTACTATATTTACAAAATTAGATGTAATTGAAGGTTTTGGTGTCCTGAAAATGTGCAGTTTTAAAATAACACCAGTGATTCTTACAATACAAAACAAAAACATTCATAATTTTAATTTCACACGGTTGAAAAATGTGAACCTCTGTTCCTCAGTATCACAACACACAACCTTGTTTGTCCAAACAACTGGAGAGAACTGATTTGCAGTTTAAACAATAAAAAACCAGACAATGGCAACAGAATAAAAACAAATTCTGTTTTTCTCATATGCATTTGGTAGATCACTACCTTCATTAATCACCATTTGTTGCAGCTCTATGAATTTAAAAATATATAGCAAACACCTAAAAATCATATCATTGTTCACTTAAAAAATAAATGATTGTTCACAAAGCACTATATCAACTGTTAACGCTTTCTATTGATGGTATTAAATCAGAGCCTTGATAAAGAGCCAGTGATAAGACAAAAAAAATAATCGAAGTGTGTCTATGAGCGTGCAAATGTTTATAAATAGCTTATATAGTGTTTGCATTGGGAAAGTAAACACATGCATTCAATGAAGTAAACATATTTTCACTCCCCTTTTCATTTTGGGAAAACTGTACAAATTCTTCACTCTAAAATATGTTACAAAACTGGGCACTGCTACTCTGCGGAGTGAACCAGACAATCATTGTCAAGAAACCTGCTCTACTAAAGAGAATGTCGAGGTGATGGTGAAGACAACCATCCCTCCCCATAAACCATCACCATCGCCTGCTCCCATGCCCTGTATACCTGAAAGAATTGTCAAGTAAAGACAAGGAGAAACACAAGTGGCTGAACTACAATAAAACACGAAAATGTGTACAGTTGACGCCTGAGACAAAGCATGCTAGGACTATAAATGCATGCAGGATAAGAGGAGGGGAATGGGTTGGGCAATATGGGCTGAAGACAGCTTCAAGATTCAGGAGGATCCTCTCCTGGAAGGTTCCCATGGGACAGTCTAAAGTCCCACAACCCCAAACTGAGCCTTTTAAGAGGAGAGAATGGAATAAAAGCTTTAAAAATGTTGTCAAAGTGCCTTAGATCCTTAATTTCTCCCTTTTTTTCTGCGTCCACCACACTTGTCCACCTCCGAGGAAATGTACATAGGTGCAGGCTGCCAGTATCAAACTGTGAGTAAAGGGGTGTACTGCTGTGTGGTTGCAGGCAAGCAAATACCAGCGTGCATAATAAACCCTCTGCATCAGGAAAGAGCCTCATCCTCTCCCACGTAGGGCAGGTCCATATTCCTCATGCCATCACCGCTCTCCTGTTTCCTAAGTAACACACCAGAGACCCAGCATTAGTTATAGCACTGCTATGGGCCTGCTGTCAACCCTATATCACTGAACAGAGAAAGGAATAAGCTACTGTTAAGCTATGTTTAGGAACTATTAATTGTTACATAATGCAAGGCAGCAAGCAAGTTTACATATCATACACAAGGGGAAACTTTAGGAAATAAAGAAAAGGGGAAACATGGGGAAAAGTTATATTAAAGAAGTTAATTGGTTTTCCTCAAGGAGAGACACAAAGACATCAATTAACAGGCATGTCCTTTGGATACGTATGGAAAGTGCTTCATGCAAAGGAATGAGTAACATCTAATTAAGATAAATGGATGCTCTGGGCTCATGATGAACTGAGTGTGGACAAAAAAATGCTACTTTTGTTTTGACTGTCAGACAGGCATTGACTCAACTGTATTATGTTCTTTTTTGAAGTAGAAGCGTAAAGTGTGGCAGTATTGTATTTCAACACCACAAACTGCAGCCTCAAGTATTGCTGCAAAGTTGTATCAACACCTCTCTGAAACTGGATTGCAATAGCTTGCGCAGGTCTTCATGATATTTTGTCCATCCCCATAATATTGTGTATTATTCCACAGATCAGGTGCTCAGAATATAATTCTGTAAGTATTTAACCACAGCTCTGGTCACTTATTCATGGCCTTGTTCATACAAAGTAGCTTATGCAAGTCCAATTTAGCTTTAACTATTTAAATAACTTCAATTGCTATAATTTGTTATATAATGAAATGGGATTTTATGCACTACACACCACATGCTTCACCAAAAGCACCCTTAATATACAGTAATTCATCTTGCAGGTACTACAGACTCTAGAGCACAACATTCCTGAAGATGTCTTGTCCAAACACCCCTAAACTAGCACAGGCTAGTTTACAAACTCGGTGCACAAGAGTATTTGACCATTAAAGCTATATTGAGAAATACAGCATGCCCGGGGTCTTAAAGTATACTCTTAAACAGTACTAAAGCAGGCAAGAGTTGTCCTAAAGTTATTTACCTTCTTTGGTTACAATGAATGTAGCAGTATCTCACACTGCCTCCTCTGCCTTTCCTGCAGGGCAGGAGAGGGAGGAGATAAATAATAACAGTCTTCTTGACAAACTACTTGATAAACATTAGCTGGCTATACTTAGAGGACCCAGCAGCTCTAAGTAAGAATATAGTAGTGACAGCATACTGTTACGACTACTTTGAATCCTAATATTACTGCAAAACCTTAGCTAGAGACAGAGTTTAGAGTCTGTAGTGTGTCTGTACACAATCCTTACGTGAGCATTTGCCCTGGAGCGCACAAACTGCTGCGGTCCTCTTTACGGCCCCAATCAAAGGGGTTCCCAAAGGAGCGCTTCCTCAGCATAGTTCTCACCATGATCTGAAAAAGAATTATGTACAATACACAAATCCAAAAATTATGCTCAGAAATGTAAAGAAAAGAAAGAAGAAAACCCTCACTTTCATTATAAACAACTTATAAACAATGTTCTGTTGTATAACGACGGTGGTGTTATGGTAATATCAACACTTTTTATTTTATAACCTTCATAATGAGCATACATTACCAACAGATCTGCTATATCATTTATTTTTACTAGATGCCATAGTTTATTGTCCTACAGAACAACAGACAGCACTCAGCATAACCCTAATGTACCTGCACAGCACAGATCATTGTGCCGTGACAAAGAATGGCAAAATGACAGCAGATGTGGTAAATTTACAAGTTTACAAGGTAGATTTATTCAGCATTTTACAGCACAGGGTTATATAATGAGATTAAGTTTTAGTTCCCTTTATGCTACTCACAAAAACAAACGTTTTATACAAAAATTATATACAGTAGATGGGTGAAAAAATAATAAGTCATAGAAATAAAACAATTTTACATGGTGGAGCGCTGAGGATGAATTGAGGAGTCTCACAGTCTGAGGGAAGAAGCTGCTCTGTAGTCTGGTGGTACAGCAGCAGATACTTCTGAATCTCTTGCCAGATGGCAGCAGGGTGAACAGGCTGTGGTTGGGCTGGGTACGATATTTTAGTATCCCTTGTCTTTGTCTGTATGTTCTACTTTTTAACTTTGTTCAGTTGGCAGGTGTGTTCATAATAATGTTGTGTCTGTCCTTTCAATTTAAGTACTTAAGTGCTAGTTAGAGAAGATCACACAAACAACAAAGCGCTGAAAGGCTTCAAATTCATCCCAAACTTTCATATCTTTCGCAACATTTGGCATTAATTAATGTAAATTATGACAATAAATTAAAAAGTCATGCATCTGGTGTAGCACAAAGTGCAGAGAGGGCAATCAAGTAGGTGGTAGTGGTGTAGTGACTGTGTTTTGGGGTGGTGCGATGTGACTGAAATATAGTAACAAAATTAAATATAAGAACTTGAAAAATATCTTTTATACTAATACAGACGTACAGAGAATTAGCAATTAGTTTGCTCCTGACAAAGCATTCATTCTCAGTTTTGTCTCAATGTGTGACAGCATGCCTCTCTCAGGGAAGCTGAATTGAAAATGAACTGTACCCATCAGATGACTCATGACCAGAGGCAAAAACAAATTAGACTTGTGCATGACTGTGATGTTCATAGATGTGATTTTTTCTAAAATCTTCTAAAATAAAAACAAGTTCATAAACTCACCACTGTAGCCAGGCTGGGGATGTGTTTAACAGAATTCTCTACCTCCTCCTCAGTCACCTCAATCAGCATACAACAGTTGTCATCCTCCGGCGGAAGCGGCTCCGCACCATGCCTCGTCACCCATGAGTGCACCTGCACACAAACATGACAAACACCAAGACTAACTTTATAGAACAGATGCACGTTTATAAAGTAGACCAAGTTAAGCTATGCAGGATACAGGTTACAATTTTTTAACAAGACACATTATTTACGGACTTTCATAAATGTCACATTTAGAATTAAATGAATGGATAAAGAACATTGCAAAACAGACTAGCCATAACTCTGTATTGTCAAGGATCTGACAAACAGCAGCATTTCAATATTAGGAGATATTTTTTCCTCCAACCACAAATGGTTTAAATTGCACCACAGCACATGTGACTGAGGCATCACTATCAGGACAGCTTCATATGCAGATCAAAGAATGAGTTCCTGTAAGATGCAGTGGTTTCTCTTCATTCACACAGACGCTCTTCTCTTTTAGAAGTTCTGTTTCAGGTGGTTTACTGCACCCTATGTAATATCAAATGTGCTTTAATGCAAACTAATGGAAAGAGAGTGTTTACCTTAATCTGTGGGATTGATATTCTGGTCTCTGGATTCTTGTCCAGCATTTTCAGCAACAAATCTTTGAGATCATCGGAGATGTCAGCACTGCTGAGACAGAAAGAATCTCAGGTACAGATTAACTTACATTTAAATTTTGCAAAATAAAAGATACAGTAATTAAGTAAATAAATAAGTGGCCACTGAAATGTGTATTTCATGTATAACTTTAGCAAACAGCCATTTAATTATATAAACAACAGCCACTGGGTAGTGATAGCATTTTGACATAGGATGATTGGAGGAGCAGAACTGACTGTTCAGGTAACTCCACCGGTTGTGTTTTGATTTTCTGATGAAGACTGAGGATGCGCTCATCCATAAATGGACACTGTAAATGAAAGAAAGGTATTAGTTCAATGGACAGATCATGGACCAACAGATTGTCATTCAGGAAAAACTCTAAAACAACAAACTAACAAAATCACAGTATTTAGTGTATCTGTTTTTGCCAAAACACTCACTCACCACTCCAAAGACGAAGCAATAAAGTGTCACTCCCATGGCCCAAACATCCAAAGCCTACATGATACACAAATGTGATGAAGATTTTCTGTTATGAAATTGCTCCTTCAGTGTATGATAGTTGAAATCCACCACTGTACACAAAAAACATATTTGGTCCCAAGAAAAATATGAAAACTAGGACAGTAGATTATATATGAAAATTATTTTTAAAACCTAAAAGCAAAGGTTCTTGCATTTCTGAACATCCCCAGAGGGCGCTAGTTAGCTAACTGGTCCTTCACCTTTCCAGAGAAGTTCTTTCTGGTCTCAGAAAGCGTTTCAGGGGCAAGGAAGGCAGGTGTTCCCACTGTGCTGGTCAGGAGGGCATCAGCCCCCTCAAACTGGTTACTGACTCCAAAGTCTGCTATCTTAATGTGTCCATCTTCTCCCACCAACAGGTTAGAAGGTTTGATGTCTCTGTGGATGATCCTCTGGTAATGTACTGTTGAAACAGAAAAAGAAAATTATTACAGCAACAAGATCACCTTTGAAAAATTCTGCTTATAGCAAGAGACGATGAATATTCTCTTACAGTGCAACCAAGTCTGGATTGAGAGGGGGGTCTTTTCATCTTCTGAGAATTTGAATTTTTAATTGTGAACAAATCTGCTGTTGGCTTGATGGGATAAAATTAAAATGGCTTGGACCCATGTGGAGGAGTCTCTGGCACTCTGGCAGTGCACTTAGACAAGAAGTTGGATAAACATTTCAGCAATTACAGCAACAGAAGGATCACACCCACCGTTCCTGCTTTAGATGTGAAAACAAGAAAAACATACTAATCTGTTTGAAATATATATTTTAACCAAACTACCTGCACTGTGACTATAATTGTTATTACTTAGAATGAGGAAAAAAATGAAGCTTCAGACTGTTTCATTGCCCCTGGTGCAGAGGCCTCCTCCTCTCCTGTGCTGAAATGCATTTGGAGCCATTTGAGATCATGTGAAATGAGCCTTGTGTGTGGCTAGGGTCAAGCACACATGTAGGACTTGTATAAATGGCATGGAAGAATTGTAGGACAAGGGCAAATCTAGATACAAAAGAGCTTCATCTTGATACCTCGATTATTTAATTCTAATTTCGACATTCCCAACACTGTATATAATAGACCTTTATCTCTATAGGGGACACAGAAGATTTAAGAAAATTATCACAGACAAGAACAGCTAATTATGGGATATTATTGTGTATTAAGTTAATTCTTCAACAAAATTGTTTCATTTCCAGGAGGTAATTATCTGTATTAGTGTCTGTCTGATCATTTTTACTCCAAGAAGGTTAAGGTTGAAGTACTGAGTTTCCTTTTTTACAATCATTTTAAATTGCAAGTCAAAATTAATCTGAATCTGAGAAGAATCTATATTAAACTGCAGCTCAATCAATATTGAATCAGCTTGAAATCACAGCATATCTAGATGCGTAACAAATGATCTAAGAGAGATAGATACACAACCCTAAACACCTCATTCTTAATGCTCTACCACGCAGTCACAGGCTGAGTGTTGTTGTTTTTTTAAATGTATTTTATCATTTACTGTGGTATTTTATTTCTCTGTGAAGCACTTTGTTTTGATAAGTGTTCTATAAATGAGGTTATTATTATTATAAGAGTAACAGGAGGTTTGGAAGACTCACAATACTCGATTCCCCTGAGCAAATCTTGGAAGTAAAAGCGTGACTGGTCCTCACTGAAAGGTTTATCTGTAGGTACCTCCATCACAGCCCTGAATACATAAACAGGTACACACACACACACACACACACACTCAATTAGCAATCATAACTAATGAGATTGAGCTCATTCCAGTGTCACAATCATTACCATAAAAGAGGCTTAGCTTACCCTTGCTTGACCAGCTCAAACACTGTGACAGAAACACAGATGAGATTAGTGATGAAAGCTTTTCGGTTACCAAGACATAAACAAACTAAAAAACAAGATATTTTAAGATGAGCTTCAAATAACTTTCTTTTATGCTTGCTTTATGCATGACTGCATGGTGTGTGTGTGTCTTTGTGTATGTGTGTGTGCTTGCGGCGTGTATGTGTTGTTCTGAAAGCTGACTGTCTGGCCACAACGTACCCATGTACAGATGGTCCTCGCTGGGGTCATCCAAAACCTGGCGCCAAATCACAGAGAAATGGAAATGAGTCTAAACACACACACATGCACGCACACAATAGATCATCTTTTGTATGCAGTGAAAATAAATACACCCTGGAATCACTCTGGAATCTCTAATAATTGCACATAGAGTACAAAGCCATGACAATGTTACACAGACAACTGTGTTATAATGCCATAATTTTGTTGTATTTGAGGCTCTTTAAAAGGTCTGGGAGGTTTCAGTCATTGCTACTCTCAAACTTTGTTTTCCTTTCCCTTTGTACAGACGTGTTAGAATGAGAACAATGCAACAATGCAATTTGAAATAATGGAGATTGTTGTTTTGATCCTTATTTTTCTGCTATTATCTGCTGAGGCTTCTTTCCAATTTGTTCCATTAGCGAGTTGGCAACATACCTTTGTTGCTCTTTAGAGAGAAGAGGCGCAATCAGAAGACTTAGCCCAAACTGGGTTTTTTAACCTTGATCTCAAACCTGCACTTTTTCTCCCTGAAATGAAATCCACTATGGATTGGAAAACTTTTCGTTTTTGAAGACATAACAGATATCACACACAATTCTGTTTAAAACGTGTTCAGGAAAAATAAAAATATATGAAAAATAAATTAAAATAGCCAAAATGTAGGTTTTAACAGCATTCACCTCTACTAGTTTCACCACATTGGGATGGTCCAGCTTTTTCAGGATGGCAATCTCTTGATAGACCCGCTCCAGGGGTCCTTTGGGCTGAGGGAGGCCTTCAGGGGCCACTTTGGCTCCACGAGGGGGAGGTCTCCCTGGGTGGGCATGGATTTCAGGTGAGGGAAGGATAGGATGGATAGAAGGACATGATGGTACAAAAGACAGGGTGGGTTTCAGTATTGGCATGCAGTGTTCATGTACAACTGAAGCATAGACTATACTCTCTGCAGTGTTAACAATCTGTCCCTGGCTCCAGACTCACGTGGGAAACCTGCCTGCCTCATCAGCCTCCTCTTGGACAACACCTTCATCGCCTACAGGAGAGAACGGGAGATGGATTTGGATAGGGGGGAGGATAAGAGAAAGAGGGAGAGGGGGTGAGAGAACCAAATGGGGAAGAGATCCAGAGAAAATATGAACAGAAAGGTAGACAAAAAAGAAGAGTAAGACCCAGCAGAGTGAGATGATGCATATCTGACAATGCACCCACACACACTACATGAATATCTCAGCGCCTATGAATTTCTCCCCTCACCTTGAACATCCTTTGTGTATTTGTGACTACTAACATTGATCAGCATCATCATCAGCACAAACGATTATAAAAGCTAGACTTACAAAAGAAGACACTGGCTGTTCTTACTGTCAACCCTGGTGCAAAATGATATAAATAAAGTAATGTACATTGCCTCATCATTCCTTATCTTAAAAGAATTACTCAAGATAATGTCAACTAAACCAACTGATAATAATGTTTAGCTGTAACTCATAAAATATACTTGAGACAATTAAGGGTGTGAGCGGTATGTGTATTCGTCTCGAACCGTTCCGTACAGGACGTTCGGTTCGGTATGCGACTTCCTTGGATCGTTACGCCATGTGACCCAAACTATTACTGTCAAAATAGTCTGTTTATGTCGACTAACCGCACGCGTGGAACAAAAATTATAGAGCGTGAGTTTTACCTGGAACGTTTTGGCAATGCACCAGTTGCTGCCTATCAGCTGTAGCATGCTATTCATCTTAACCCAGTTAGCCCGGTTAGTCAAGCTCATGTAGTGTCGCTGCCTCCGAATGGTAAACACGAATGAGAGACCAGAGCTGGAGGATCCTCCCTGACATTTAGATCCACTGTATGGGAGCATTACGGTTTCCCGGTTAGTTACGATGAGCAACTATGAGTGTCAAACTGTATGCCAACATTGTTCAACTAAAGTCGGGTTTGTCTGTGGAAAAAACTTCAAACATGTCATTTACAACGGCATCACCCAAATTTATTGATTAGCGGAACAAGACAAAACCAGATTGGAAGTCGAGTGCTTCTCCACAGCGTTCAGGCAGCCTCTCACTGTAGATTCGGACCATGCCATCATAACTAATGTTATAACGTTAGGAGTATTTCTCGCTGCAGATGTGCGACCACACTCAGTAGTAGAGAATACAGATTTTAAGCATAAGGTCAAAGTGCTTGAGCCCCACCACAACGTGCCTTCCCGTGTGCATTTCAGTCAGTCCGTTGTGCTGCTCTGTATAAACCAGCGCAAGCTGCAGTTGTTGTTGAGTGCATTAACTGTTACAGTAAGAATCATGGTCAATGAACCACTGTTTAATGTTTACATTTTTCAAAATAAATTACAAAAATATTTTTTTTGTTTTCCCTGCTGTACCGAAAACATACCGAACCATGACCATAAAACCGAGGTACATACCAAACTGTGAATTTTGTGTACCGTTACACCCCTAGAGACAATAAATATATACTTTGAGACAAATTTGTGATTTATAAATATTACTGATGGACTTCTGGGTGTTGTTAGCTAACTTGACCTGTTTTATTTTAAAATTATAAAATTATAAATATAATTTAATTATAAATGTACTTAAATACCATGTGAAAGTTAATGGTACCCTGCAAGTACTAGGATAGCCTACATGCCATGCCATGCAGATTTCTAGTGGGTAACCAGCCAGAGATCTCCTTGACCATTTCTTGAACAACTACTGTAGCTGACAACCATCTAGGCAGAGTTGGACAAAGAGCGCAATGTGTGACAGCTACATTGTTGGGTGGATATTTTCCCTGTTCGGGGGAAACAAGACTTTTTTTAATAGCCTCAATGCCCTCAGTTATTATGGCAATGATATAATCACTGAATGTGACATGTGGGCTTTGTCACTTGGGAGGAATATTAAAATAATCCCCATGTCATTGTCCGTCAATATCATGCAGCTTAATGAGAATTGCAGCTCTAATCATGAAGTGCAAACAGAAAAGCTCAAGCTGATGTGTTATTACAGTACTCAGCGAGGCACAATTAACTGGAGACATTTTCATATGGGGAGGTTTCACATAAAATCACACCAGTAAATGTGACAAGGGGGTCTGCTTGTTATGAGGCATGTCTGTGTGTGTGTGTGTGACAAATGATAAGGAATGAGAGAGAAGTGAGAGAAACACAGACAGTGTTAATAGTTGGGAATGAATCACATCTGTATTTGTGTGTGCATGAAGTACTCACATAGTATGTATTGTCATCCTCATTGTAAGCCAGCTTGACAACACCATATGAGCCCTGGGCCAGGAATAAATCAAAGAGAACAGAAGCCAATAAAGTGAGACTTAGCAGCTGTCAATTCTTCACATAAAAAAAATAAAATCACACTCTGTGCAAAGCAAACTAAATAAATCCAAATACACACAGGAACAAATACACATACACACAGGAGGGAAGTGTGTGGGCTGACAGTGTTCACTGAAAGAGTACCAGCTGCTTCAAAGTGAGAACAGAGAAATTCAAATCATCTCTCCCTCTCTCTCTTTCATTTTTGATTTCAGGCTAATTAAGGAAACTGGATCTGGTTTATGCTATCAAGCTCCCCTTCCCACACACAGGAAATTCAGGATAAAAACTAGGCCCAATTAGTAGCCTGTGTGCACAAATCCATGCCCAAAAAAAAAAACTAAGAGAGAGAGCAGGATCAGTTCCTGCTGGGGGAGCAGATTGGAGAGGCAGCACAGAGCTCATCCTACAGTCCCAGAGATGATCTGACAACAAGAGCATCTCCAACAATCTTGAAAGGCTCTAATTGTCTCCGCTGAACACTAAACCACACACACTAACATGTCTACCTACATGCAGAAATCCACAGACATGCACATTCTGTCTTATTAAACCCACAATCTAAAACGTGCATACAAGCACACACAACCGCGCACACACAACCGCTCACTCACACACACACACACACACACACACACACACACACACACACACACACACACACACACACTTGTATCCACTAAGCCTTGCACAACCCTTAGAGAGCGCTATTTATACCACCCTCTCATCCATCTTCCAACTCTCCCTTGGCCTGGTAGTTTACACAGAGTTTGGGAAATGAGGACAGCCGGGAGAGAGGATATCAGAGACTGTTACTGCGTGTCCTTGATGATGTGCGCTACTTGACAGACATGCAGTAGGCGGAAGGGAGAGGAAAATGGAAGAGGCAGTGAAAGGGAGCAATCAGTGAGTTGTCTCTGATGGTACCTTTCCAATCTCATCTTTCAGCTTGTACTGGTTGAGTTGAACACAATCCTTGAAGAGAGGGAGGTAAGAGAAAAGAGAGGAGGAGAAAATGGTTTCTTTTCAAATGAAATCACATCAGATATTTTAGCAGTTAAGATACCCTAGATACATCATGAGCATTCATACAAAATTGGCTTCTTCATGCGAAATCATGTCCATAAACTTTCACTTCAATTAAATTTTCTTTTTTACATTTCCATTTTCAACAGAAACTCATAAGTGCAGTGTTCTGCACATCAGTGTTCCCAAGGGTGCCTGATGTCTTGCAACTTGACACATTTTCTGTGCTTGTCAGCATGTCAGTATGAGTCTGCAATCACTGTCCCAGTTCAATTTGTCATTCTCTAAGATTCTTTCAAAGTAAAACCTCGACAAATCCAGACAAATCCAGGTTTGTAGTTAATATATCTGCTAATCTTCAAACGTGCCTGAGATTTAGGATGTGTTTCCCAGTTTTGTAGTATATTTTGTAGTCTTTAAAGGGAACTAGGCAGTCTAGTACAGGTGTATTCTACCCTCATTTGTATGATGGAAAGCAATGTGGATTTAAAACAATGAGTGATAGGAACACAGACACTGCTGAGAACAAACTGAACCCAGCCTACAGAGAATGATTCATACAAACAACTAGAGGTGCTCTGGCTAACCAGCTCTTCATTAAAAACATATTACTAAATGTAATTTATTTGATTGTTGGTCTCTTGATTAGATCATTAAAAGACCTAAGTGCAAAGAAAGACAGTAAGATGATGTGAATATAGAATTCAGAGGAATTACAATGATCAACAGCATTACATTACACTTGCCATAAGACAATATTTCAAATTATTTCACCTAATTAACCTTTATTTGTATTTGTTTCACATCTACAATATGTGATTCTGTGAAAGCAGAAATGTATATCAGGCTCTAAATTTCATATAGGAGAACCTCTGCAGCCTGCTGCCCTAAGAGAGATTCTATCTCCAGTACATGACATTTACAGGTTTCTGCGTCTATGTGTAACAGGGAACACAACTATTATCTACATCTACTGAGACTGTAAAACCTTACCTTTGCGTCCACAAAGCTCAGTCTTTACCAGTGTGCTGCTGCTTTTAAGACAAATGCACATGTAGTTCTGCTTACTTTCAGACGCAAGTATGATACTGATATTTTGATAACTAACAGATGTTCAAGAGGAGCACCTCTGTACGAGCCTGGCTCTGTGAACATTAGTTAGTTTGTTCATCCATGTGTAACGCTTCATGCAATGCAGTCCTTAAGGGAATACACTGGTCAGATGGTGCAAAGACCATAAATTATATAATCACAATTATCATTACACTGGCTGTAACCTCATATTGGCTAATTTGTAACTGATTTCTTCTTCATCTGAACAATCATGGACAAACAAAACTGACTTGGTTCTACAGAGGGTAAATATTAAGGTAAACAACTGGTATCAATATGGCAAACAGTAATTAAAGCATTATTTTGTTCCAGACAGGCTGGGACACCTTTTAAGCAGCAATGTCATCATCATAGAGGCTTATAAAAATTCAAATCCTTAACACTGGAATGGACTGGATGTTAGCCTCAAGGCTTGACCATACCTGGAGGTCTGTGATGGAAACACTGTGGGACTCCACAGTGGGCCGGCGGGGCAAGCGTGGCGAGGAGTGGGGTGATGTGATAGGCGAGTAGGGTAATGACGGGTAAATATAGCGCCCGTTGAGTCCCGGAGAGCTGCAGGGTGATGCTGCCGATTGAGAGCGCTCCTGCAGAGATAGTTTCCTGTCTGACAAGCTTAACCTTCCCCTTTGCTCTTGGCTTTCAGGTAGCAGAGCCTTTGGCCGGCCAACTGTGTGGGACAGCAGGTCGCAGGAAGGAGTCCGGAAAGGTGTCGCCACAGAGGAAGCTGGCTCGGGCGTCTCAGAACTGTCCATTTCTTCTACCTGAAATGTGATACATTCAAATCATATATATTTTACTTATTGCATGTTCACATGTGTAAGGCTGTCTTGGTACGGGTTTTATATGATGATCAATATGTAGTATTTGTCAGTTTATATCAACTTTATATGAGACAATGCAGTTTGTGCCTATCTTCTAGATGACATTGTGTATTTCAATTCAAGGCATTAGTACAATTAAATAAATTGTTTGCCTCCCTTCCTTTTTGTATTAACAATACCAGCAAGACCTGCACATTACAACACAATCCATTATAACAGATGGACAAAAAATACTTTGTGTGAGATTAATAACCTTAATTATTTTTTGAGAATGTGTCAGATTTTTCAAATGTTGATTCCACTCATGCTCATGACTTCTCAATTTAGATTTATTTATGGATCTACAAAATACAAACGAATGCATGGGATATCATGTTAAAGTGAGAACACTTACTGCCTACATGGTCTCAAAACTTCATAACTACGAGTCTGAAATGGGGTCTGGAAAAAATAAAACTATGGGCATGTATCATGTGTCATGGAACCATTTCATTCAGTAGAAACTCAAATGTCCAATTAGATCTCTGGTACATATAGTGTTACCTGGGTGTGTTTCATCTTACCTCCTCCTCTTCCCCAGCCTCTCCAGGTGGTCTGCTGGGTTCGTACTCCGTGACCACGATGAGGGATTCCATGGGGTCTGGGGAGGGTGTCTCAGAGAGGGTGTTCAAAGGTGGAGCGGGACAGCTGCACAGCAGATCAGGCAGGGGTTGTGAGGGCTGTGCTGGGGGTGCATGACTGCCACAGGAGGCCGGCGGCTCAGCAGAGGGCCAGGGGGTTACATGACAAGGAAACATAGTGCCTCTTCACAAAGACTGACAACCACTGCTCCATCAGATGGGAACCTTGGGGGGAATTGGTGCCTAAGACACAAGAGAACATTCCAGAATAAGAAAATACATGTGGAGAACAATTGCTGTCCTTTCAAATATCTACAGCCCTATTAATAGGTGGAGCCTTTAAATGGTACGAAGTACTGGGACAGAGCAAACTGAAAAACAAACAGAAAGAGTACATTCTGAGTTATCTGGACAGTGTCCTCCTTAAATGGCTACCCTAAAAAAGAGTACTATGCTCCTGAAATACTAGTAATATCTAATATAGCATATCTAGTATATCTATAGCAATATATAATATCAGTAATATTACAACCTCCTTCCTCCTCCACCAGCCACCTCTCTCTCAGCTACATCATTCTTTACTGATGGCAGCCATCAGTGTCCAATTCACAGAACCACTCAACCACAGTGTATCTCCTCTGGTTAAGGGTGTGTTACAATTGTTTGCATTTTCCCCTCTCCCTGTGAAAGATGTCTCTACACATCTGCTCTCGAGCCATCCCAACACCTATTCCCTCCAAGTTCTTTCAAGCCAGCTCACCTACAATCATGCCTGCAATAAAGTACATGATTCATGCTTTATTGGCTTTGTGTACATTCCCCACAATGTGGAGCAGGCTGAAAAAGCCCAGTTATCAGTTCTCACCGATAGGTCTGTTGACAGCCTTTGACATGGTGAACCAACAAATCCTCCTGTCCACCCTATCTGAACTAGGCACCTTGGCTACAGCGCTACTCTGGATTGAGTCTTACCTCACAGGACAATCAATCAAAGTGGCATGGCAAAGAGAAGAGTCTAAGCGTCACTTCCTTTCCACTGGGGACCACAAGGATCGATGTGTGGTCCACTTCTCATCTCAATATACACCACCTCCCTTGGTTTGATTATCTGCTCACATGGTTTCTCTTGCCACCTCAGCTCTATCTGTCCTCCCCACCAGATGGTCCCACTGTCTCGGCACGGATCTCAACCAGCCTCACTGATATCTCAAAATGGATGATGATGGAATGGGACCTTCAACTTAGTCTCTCTAAGACTGAACTTCTGGTGATCCTAGCCAGTCCCTCTATTCAGCACAACATTAGATAACCAGCTCAGCTCAGAGGTACCAAACTGAATTCAGTCAGCAGAATCTCTTTCTGTCTTCAAAAATCACTTGAAGACCTACCTCTTCCAAGAGTACCTAATCACAATTCTTCTTTCGCATGTTCATTCTAATAACATGCTCTCTCTCCCTCCCTCGTTCTCTGTCTATCTCTCGGTCAAAACAAATTATATAGAATTTGCTATGAACTTAGGCTACTCCATGCACCTGCAATCTTGTATCACATGTATCAATTTGGATCTGAGCGTGGTGGCACTTATTCTCAAAGGCTTCTCCTTGATCTACTGTGGCTTGGATTGTACCTCATTTGTACATGGCTTTGTACAAATGCGTCTACCAAATGAACAAATATAATGGTAAATGCACAGGAACTACTTCCATAGCATCTTGATTATCTTGATGGAGTTGCAAGGTAACAAATCTACACATGCTGACTATAGGCTAGGGTTTGCAAACATCAACAAATATCAATTAATGGCATACAAGCTCCCAATAGCTTCAACACTGTTTTAAAAGAGTTTCCTGTTTACACCTGTTCTACTAACACATCATATGGTTCTTCTGTGGCATGTTCAACCAGTGCATAGTGCACAATCAACTGGAGATGAGGTTACTCACTTAGCTTTGGATTTTTGCCATAATTTGCTCATGCTGCATGACCAGGGTTATAGGGAGGGAGCCCAAGACCATATTTAACCAATACCAATATCCTGCTTTAGTATTAATGTTTTAGTTCAACACATAAAACAACAACTTTGCAACGAAAATTGGACTTTTCTGAGGTAGGCCTTAACAAACGGTATATATTATGCATGTAGGAAGAACAAATACAAATAAACAAAAACCTGGTCTACCTTAAGTATACTCCCTTTACTAAACCTACTTAAAGCAACTGTGAAGTGGGAGTCAAGATAAACAAAAAACAGACAGTAACTGTATATTTTTAGCCAAGAATAATTTAGGGCTGGCATAAATCCTGCGACAAAGTATGACAAAATGTATATATACAACTAACGTTTAATTACCTTTGCACACAGCTGGAGCTGTCAGTGTTTGACTGGCCAGCGTGAACCAAGTTGTGTGTATAATGAAAGGGTGTGGGAAAAACAATCAGAGATGCTGTTAACTAGCTCTGAAACATAAGTAGATACAGCTCTTTCCGTATGAAACATCCGTGGGGTCTGGACTTTTTCCACACATTCTGTTAAGTGCTAATTAATGCAAACAAACATGTCTAGTATCACAAACTTCCGCTCTAAGTGGACAGATTTGATGCATCTATAAAAGCCATGGTTCAGTCTGCTTTTGATGTCAGTTATACAACGTGGTTAATTATCATTTGTACAGCATATAACCAAAACCTTTTTTGCATAATGTCAAGAGCACCATTTCCATCTCCAAGTCCACTCAGCTTATTATCTGCTCATTATCTGTGAGAGGAATGGAGAGAGAAGGAAAGGAGGGAGTAAAAGAGAGAAAGAAAGAAGCAGAGAGGGATCCTTGATTTCCGTTATGGTTTTGAAAGGATTGTGGCACTGTCAGTGTGTGGGAGCTGAGTAAATCTCACAGATACAGGAAAACAAGGGGAGGCAATAAGAAAAACAGCTCCAGCCAGGTTCAGAATGAGGACCATGTGTGGGAAGAGACACCCACTCCAGGTGGCCTCTCTACCTCCATTGCCAGCCTATATATAGTGATGCTAACTCACAAAAAGAAAAGAAAGAATCACCACACATTTACACAAAGACTCATATTGAGCATAAGTTCCATAATTACTTCCTGGTTTTCTTGACTGCTTGGTCTCTTTAGCCCCTTTCACACATACTGTAAAATAGCCATTACAAAAAGTCATCGTTATCATGGGATGTTACGTCAATCTTGAATGTTACAATTTTTTCAAAAACACACATTTGCCAGCTGTTGTACCTTTTTCACTTTTCCTACAATACCCAGTATCCTTGTCTCATTCTGCTGAAAAAAGAAGCTCTTGAAATCCAGTTTGACTTTTGACATAGTATCGCTGCCACCAAAGTGACACAATGTGCCCTAATAAGTGGACTCAGTGGAGTACAGAAAAACTTAGAGACGTGACCCTGGATGAAACTCGCAATGCACTAGTTAAGGTAGACGTTTTATATCCAGAGAAGAGAGGCAACTTACCAAGCTTGATCTACTTGATCTCTGATAAATGGTAAGGCATACATGTAAAGGTTTCCATTCACATGAAGAGGTTTTTTGTGCAGTTTCTACATTAGTGATGATTAAAAAGTCTTTACATAACTTTATCACTTATAGCAAGACACACAATGTCACTGCAAATCTCATTCTCCGCCGAGGGCGGGGTTTGGAAATTAGCCCTGAACGTCAGTCAAACAGTGGTTCATTTTGTCTTTGGTGGCAGGATTTGCAGCAGCATGAGAAATCAACAAAAGGAAGCTGAATGCCAGCTTAGTTGGTTTCTGTTGACGTTTTGGGGTCAATAGCCACTAGTTAGGAAGTGAGTTCCGGAAACTTGAAGCTACTGTTAGCCTAGCACTCATTAGAATCCTTTACCTTGGAGCTCAGAAAGCTACTTTGACACAACTCACACGTCATGTTTATCAATCTGTTTTAATTATGTCACCCACCTCTCACCCCAAATTAGGAGGGGACTGGACACAAACTAATACTATATCCAAGCTTTCAGCAAAACATGTGAAATATCAAATCCCTCCTTGCTAGACATCCTTGCTAACTAGGCTAAGCTGCACACTAGCACTAAAGATAAAAACAGCATAGCCCCCAATGTTTCTATAGTTCCTATACAAAGATAATGTATATCAAGGATGACTGAACTGCTGGCTAAAGCCCTAAACTTCTCTGACCCCTGGTGATCGCAGCAGCTAGACGAAGAACAAGCAGTTAGATTTGAGCCTTGTGAAACACCAACAGATGCTGCCTAGCTCCAGATGCCATACTGCGCCTCTTATCATAACAAAAGTCACATGACCTGACATTCACTATCTGGGCAGGAGGGGAGGGGGAGAGAGGACTTATCAGAGCTTTTGGGGGTCCAAGCCATAGACATATAAGTACAACACAAGGCCATCTGGAGCAGAGGAGAATCCCCAGCTTCATTAAAAGATCAACAAGGCAACCCTATCAGTGATCTGCGAAGCCGCGAAAAAAAATAAAGCTCCTGTAAATGGAGGGATGAGCATCTTCAGCCAACTTAACTATAGTGTTATCACACAATCACAGTTCAATATTACTGAGAATCTGAAATATTTCATTGTCAGCCAAGATATTTAACTCCAAAATACACCACACTTAGGCACTGTTATGAAATACTCTTTGGAGATGTTTACCCATTATCAACTCTGTATCAACCACAAAAAACAGTTAATATTAAGGCTACAGCTAAAGATTATTTTCTCAATTAATTGTCAGAAAGTAGTGAAAAATGTGCATCATGATAACCAGAACCAAAGGTGACGTCTTCATACTGATTATTATGACTTACAATGTTATACCTAAAGATATCAATTTTCCAATGATATTAAACAGAGAAATTGACCAATTGAAAATTAATCGATTAACAAAGTAGTTTTGTCATTGACTACTCGATTAAAGCGACTTTCACCTCTAGTTGATTTTTTATTTTTCGATTATCTAACAAGTAACACAGTAATGTTGGTATATGCGAGTTAGATTACAATCATTCTTTACAGAATAATGACATCCATAGAATAGGGAAGTGTAGCCAAATTTGTCAACAGAGACCATTTGGGAAAATATACAGTGTATACAATTCTCACGATTTAAAAAATAGGATTTACTGCCCATTCGATCACCAGCAAAAATAGAAGATGGTGCATTTCAAGTATGTTATCAAATCTGTCATCATGTGATAAACAACACCACTGTATCCTGATGAACAGTGGTCTGAAAACATTTCAAAATCATCAAAACACTGAAAAAAAATACAGGAAAAGAAATACATTGGGGGAACATACAGGCCGATATTGGGTGCTATCTTTTGTAAAGGACATGTTAATGCAATTCTTAATTCTTAAAAAGATCTATACATAATAACAATGAAAACAAAACTGTTTCCATTACAATCCACAGCAGCATTAACTTACTTTCAGCATAAGTATTAAACGTTAACGCAATCAAACCATTAGCAAGACCAAGACTCGTTATTTACATTGTTTTCTTGCGTTAACTCAGAAACACATATTACCTTTGACTCTACTGTTATAACGTTACTGTTATGTGCAACTGATATTAACAATGGTTTCGCTTTCCTAGTGTAGTAATAGCTAACTGACACGCATAACTGAGAATTATCACATTGACTGTAAACATTAAAACAAGCAAGCGCCTTTTACTATCAACGCTATCACAAATTCATAGATGAAACGAGTATTAACCGTCGTCTAAGCTAACTTAGCCCTAAGCGTCAAAGTCAAACAGCTCAGCTAACGTTAGCAGCTGCTTCTTCTGTCAGATACAGATGTTGGGCAGGAGTCAAGGATGCTAGTGCGAGTGAGTAACGTCCATAGTACGCCCGATGACACGCTACGGAAGACATGCAAACAAAAAACAAATACATGTACAACATTAAACCTTACCTTAACGTGTTTCTTAGGCCCACAAGTCACAATTGTGAGGTTGCCTCTCCCTCTTAAGCTGCGGTGTAAGTAACGTCTCTACCACGACGGCTAGCTAGTGGTTTGAGAAACGGGGAGACTGTAGCGGACTGATAACCGATGTTGTGATGGACCAATCCAGCTGAGCACGCAGGTCCCGTGCTTGACATGGAGGAAGTGTTGGAGAAACAGGCAGTGTGGTAACTTACCGTTAATAGATGCAGCAATGTAATTCACAAGAACCTAACGTTACATTACGGAAGAGATGAGCTACCCTTTGTTCGCCTTTTCGTTTAACTCGCGACCTCAAAATAAAACACTTCATGGTTCTTGGGGATTTCTGCTACAAGCATTTTGTAGCCTGCTGGCTCCCCCCTGTGGTGTATTAGAGTCGCACCCTAGAATTAACAGCTTTGTGGGGAAGTTCTTACACTATTTCTCTTTTGTTTATAAAAAATAATAAAAAATAAGTATCTACTCCACAGTAGATACTTATTCTATCAAGCAGGTTAGTGACCAAGTCAGCACCTTCTTTAACAACCTCCATAATGTGATTTTTCAAGCGCCAGAACCACTGAACCTTATTTGTTCAGAATGAGGTGACTTAGTTTTTCCTCTCATGTTAACTGGCTGACAAATTTGCACTGATTTACAATCTCTCTGGCAAACCTGAGCAGAGACTGAGGCAAGAACATCTTTTGGACCAGACAAACATTGGTCCCAGGTACTTGTGGAGGATTACAAGTATTTGGGAGTACACTTAGATAACAAACTGGACTGGACCAAGAACACTCAGGCTGTTTACAGGAAGGGCTAGAGCCGCCTCTATTTTCTGAGGAGGCTGAGGTCCTTCAACATCTGCCGGACCATGCTGAGGATGTTCTATGAGTCTGTGGTGGCCAGTGCTATCCTGTATGCTGTTGCATGCTGGGGCAGCAGGTTGAGGGTAGCAGACGCTAACAGACTCAATAAACTGATCCGCAAGGCCAGTGACATTGTGGGGGTGGAGCTGGACTCTCTGGCGGTGGTGTCAGAGAGGAGGACGCTGGCCAAACTACATGCCATCTTGGACAGTGTCTCCCATCCGCTCCATGACGTGCTGGTCAGGCAAAGGAGCACCTTCAGCGGAAGACTCATCCCACCAAAAAGCACCACAGGAAGTCATTCCTGCCTGTGGCCACCAAACTATTTAACTCCTCCCTCTAAGGGTTAGTCTGTATGACCCTAGGTCACTAAACTGGACATTGAGCTTTACATCTCCGCCATAATTAATAATAATTGTGCAATTTTCTATGTACTACTTCCGTGCAATATTAGTTTTCCCTTGTTAGTTGTTTCTTATTTATTGCTACTGATACTATATACCTCAATTACTCTTCGACAGTACATGCACCTCCGCTTATTAATATTACATAATTAGTTACATTGTATTTTAGACTGTACTTTCATCATCAACCAGTAAACCCACTTGGTACTTGACACTTAGTTTATCTTATACTTATACCGACATGATACTTAATTTATTTCTGACCTGTTTTATAGTGTTTATAGTGTATCATATCGTTTTCTAGTACTTTCTCCTGTGTGCACTGACGTAAAGACGAGCTACTGTAACAAAGAGTTTCCCTACGGGGATCAATAAAGTATTTGATTCTGAAATTTGAGTCAACAGTCAGAACATGCAAGGTGTAACTGGTGCATCTTGCCAATCACACCAAATACTTAACATTTAATTTGTTATCCTCAATTGTTTAAGCAGGAAAGAATTCGATCTATGATGCAAAATCCCATTGGGGCAGGTAGGATGCTAAGAACTAAAGTGATCAAATAAAGAGTAGCCATTTGGAAACCTAGTAAATGTGGCCTTCAGTGAGGGAAAGAAAAAACAAAAAATTAGTGTCACTAATATCCAAGTCAAGTTAACCAGACGACAAGACACAAAATTGAAATATGTTTATTTTCATTAAAAAAATGAAATTAAAGCAATAAGCTGCAAAATACAGGATGGCAAACAATATCCAAGATATCCAATCCAAAGAGACAAAATAAAAAAAAAAAAAAAAAAAAAAAATAAAAAAGACTATACAATGCAACAATCTTAAACACAGCTGGAGCAGTTATCGCCTCTTCTGGAAGATGTTGCCTCTTCCCATTCCACCACGGCCCCGACCCCTTGCAGCCACTGCAGAGAAAAACAAGGGGGAAAAAAAACAAACAAAAACAACAGTTTATTAAAATCAGTCTGACTCAAATAGCAGGTCTCGTCTTAAAATAGAATTCAATACACAATTTGCAGCCTAAAAGTAGAACTAAAATCAATGCCTCTGACAGCCCAAAAGCCAGGATAGGAATGTATTTAATACAGGGATATTTTAGTCCACTGAATTACTCCTTACGTGGTGTATATGTTACTGTATCCACAAGTTAGGGAATGTCACCTTAATACAATGTTGTGGCTCTTTAGTGGAAGCCTGTTTAAATCTGTATCTTTCTCAGGTTGGCAACCCAGTCACGGTCATGTCAAAATGCAAATACCATTCACATGGATGAAAAGTGAAAAAGTAAACATATCTATAATTAAAGTGCTAAGTAGATGCATTGACTAGTAACATTAAGGTTTCAGCAACATTTGTGGAAAGCATTTCTCTCCTGATAAATTGTAGTTCTGCTGCATATAAAAAAAAAAAAGACTCGTGTAATTCAATTTATAAACTGCTGAAATTAAGCACAACTGCCACAGATGTGATGAGGTCGACAAAAACCCAGTGTCTTTCGAAATGTCCGAGGAGATACCTGTCCAAAATCTTCCCACTCACCTTGTGCTTTGAGAATAGCTGCCTTGCCCCTTCCTGCGCCAGATCCCTGGTTCTTGTTCTTCATACTCTTTAACATAGGAGCATTCTTTAACATGTCAGGTAAGATCAGGAAGCGGATCTTGCTGCCACGGATGTAGACTTGCTCCAACTGTGCCACCCGGCCATCACGATAAGTCACTGTTATATTGGACATCTGTAGATATAATAAAATAAAAATTCTTATTTTAGTTACACAGTGGTTCACAATCCAGGTCTTTGAACAATACAATGCTGCTTTCATTTCTTAACATCTAATGAAGGACTGATTTACAACTTGGATTCCAAGTTATTCAAATAAGTAACTAGCAGGATTGGGCCACAGCTGAAATACTTTAGGACCAGGGTAGCCAACTATTGTATTGAATAAGACGCGCCACCAGATGGGGGAGATTGCAAACCATAGATTAACTAGAAGTCAAGAATCACTGTCTCTACTTGCATGGTCAATCATGGTGACAAATAATCCCATATTTAACTAGTAGCTTCAAATTGATTCAACTTTTAAATGAGCAGATGAGGAACACATAAACACTTAAATCCATAAAAACAAGTACAAAATATTTCAGTTGAAAACCATACATGCACGCAACACACAATAGAGTGGAGGGTTAATTTTTTTTAATATTTGGATCCTCATTAGCTGTTACCAGTGCAGCAGCCACTCTTCCTGGGGTTCACGTCAGGGTAAAACTAGTGAAAATCAAATGTCAATGTGGAGGAAACACTTTCAACACAACAGCTTCAGGAAAGTTACACAAGAAGAGGGTAATCTTTAATTTTCCTGAAATCTCACACTCAGTGTTTTTTCTGTATTGTTACTCATCACACTTATGGGCATTTACAGCACCACATATGATAAGATTATTAAAAAAACTGAAAGCTCGCAACTAAAACTAAGGTAAGTGTATTCAAGTAATCAGGCAGTAAGGAGGAGCTTAATTTGTGATTATTATTCATCCTTTATTATTAAGAACCAACCTGGCAGTTCATGTTGTCTTCAGCCTCAATCAGCTTGCCCCTGTACACCTCTCCAGTGTTGGTTTCACAGGTCACAATGTGTCCCTCTGCCTCATGCAGGACCTTTATTGGTACGCCAATGGACATTTTTCCAGCTGTCTTTCTGAAAAACGACATGTATTGTGGGAAATGTTACAATGTGCTGTCCCATAAATGGCTGTCAAACCCATTTCCTACAATCTACCCTTATTTCAAAATCTTTAGAATGGAGATGTTCGGCTGCTGGTCCAAAATCATGTCTTTTGTTTTTGACACCATATTTGGTTATTTAGTTATATCGTGAAACATTACTTCTGTTTGTTAAACTGCTGAGAAACCACTAATTGGGTCTGTCAAAATTCTTGGATTATGTGAAGCTATAAATTGCTAAGGCTAACGTTACACTGCTTTGGCTCTGTTACGGTGTTCCTAATCAGTCTAAAACGTAGCTACTACTGTTTAAAATATTACAGTGAGCTAATACATAGTAATCAGTGGCATTTGGTAAGATGCCATGTAAGAATACCTGAAACTCAAGCTTGATAAATATGACCACTTTCTTTGTAAAAACGGGGAAACTTAACCGCTAGCTAAATTAGCTAACTAGCTAACGTTAGTCCTCCATGAATTTACAATAATACAACATTAACTTACCTAACAATAGTCTTAACAATAGTTAAGACCTCTATACATAATTTTGAAGTAATTATTGGTATTAACTACTACAAACCAAAGCCTGGTGCAATTTAAATACTTAGTTCACATTAACATTTGATTCTTCATTGCAGTAGGAACTTCGATGTCGGAAAATAGATGTAACCATGTTGGCCAACTGAATGAATAAGATCTTTTTAACACAGACAAACACCGCTGTTGGGTAAACTAAGTGAAAATATATTTTATCCAATTTCTTTAAACGGTTACCTTGATTCTGCCTTGAAAATTGATTTCTTTGTTGTTTCTTCTTGAACGAGTCTGCAACGTGCATTTGTCGCTTTAGCCTACCTTTTTGAGCCTTTTTCCGCCTACCCACAATGCAACAACAGTTCGAGTCAAGTGCTTCCTGTGGCGCCCAACGGTGCATTGTGGGACTTGTATTTTTTAGCTAATTTATCTTTTTTTTAATGAAAAAATACTGTTGACTGATTTGTTTATGACGTAATTGCATTGTTAATGGAGTTATTGTACTGGTTTGTTTGATTTGAAGTGCTAATAGAAAGTGTGCCCAGTGTTTTTCCTGGAGTATTAAAGCTCTTTTTGCCTGATCCTTGGTAATTTTTGTCATCTGAATAACAAGGTCAGCTACAAACTGATTACAAGAGCTAGACATGATTTTGCATAGATTTATTCACAAGAGGACTGAAGTTAAAATTGCAAGCGTTTATGCAGTCTATACATAAACATCAATGCAAAACAACAATCTCCCACACACATACACTACCATCACACATGCTATACATCAAGACTTTTATTAAAACAGGTAGGCCTACATAAGGTGTGCACTTTTTTATTTTTCCCCAGTGTGGTCTCTCACCGAAGCAAGGTCTATCCACTAGATATTAGACACCCAAAGTTTTGTGTATGTTGTGGGTCTATGTCTCTACTGCATCAGCCTGAAAGAGAACACAAAGAAAATCACACATTGCTGTTGCTTCTAGAAACTGTTATTGAGTCTCTGCTAATTTGCTTGTTTTTTCTAAAACAAAACAAAAATTTGCGTGCCAATGTCATGCTTCCCATATACTAATTTATGACTGAATGGCTACTACTATAAAGATGCCCACTGGATTGTTTTTCTTTCAGGACATCATACCATCATGGACCCTGCTGCTGCTGCTGCTGTGTGTGTGTGTGATTACAAGACAAATGATGGTGTTACAATGCAGATTCAGCGGGTTCTAAGGTATGTATCTTCAACATTCCCTTGTTTATTTGTGGTTTAGTTTTGTTTTTCTTGTCTTGAAATTACTCAAATATGAATCACCCATATTGAATACAGAATTTAACTACTCCTTATCTCATGTTTATCAAAATAGCACAAAAACAAAGCATTAAAATGAAGTGGCTTATTCCAAACCACAAAGTATAATACACAACTGATATGCATAGTTTTTGAATAAACATACATCAGCTAGAGACATACCCATGTATGTTTATTCCTGGAGACATGTCTCTGGGATTGCTTTAAGGCACGTAAATATTGCTTAATGCACGTCATTCCTACAATGGAGCTTTTTAATGAGGAAAGAGAAAGCGTAATGGCATAATAAAAGACATCATTAAAAGAACCTTCATTTGATTTCCATTGCATTAGGCTCATTGACTGGCGTCAGCAGCCAGTCTACTCTGTAAACACCTCTTGCTGAGTAGTCTGTGGTCATGTGTATGTACTTAACTTGTGTGTGTGTGTGTGTTTCATGTTCTTATATCACGGTGGGGATTTTGTGTGTGTACGTGTGTTTTTCATGCTGTCTATCTGTGCAAACCTGACTCAGAAAGTTGCCCCACTACAGGCATATGGAGTTATATTTGAATAGGTCAAACAAGCCCTTTGTTTTGGATGGTTGGTAACTGCCCTGTATACATCGGGTGCCTTTGAAGCATATGTCACATAGTTGTTGAAACAGCAACAGACATGTGTTGCCTGGCAGTTATCAAATCACTGATCAAACTAGCAACATCAAATGTTCTGTAGCTATCCAGCACTTTGAGAGATACATTTTTTAACAGATCTTTACACCAAGAGATGATGCACCACTTATGCTTGCCTTCAAACAATGTCTTCCCCAAGTTATCAGAGAGGGCCGTTTATGGTTCATTCAGACCATTAGTTACAGCTCTTAGTAGGACGTACTTCTGTCTGTACGTGCTTCATCTATAGCAGTATGGAGTCGTATGGAGTTGTATGTAGGTACATATAGCTAGGTTCATGGTAAGACTGCTGATTGATAGTTGGGTGTGACTGAAAGTCATTCAGTATTGTAGTAGAAAGTGACCTCAGCTGATGACAAACAGTGAACTAATAAGTATTTAAGACTTTTAATCCTGCAGTGGGTAAAAACAATACAGATGACCATTAAAAAAGTTGATCTGATGCAACATTATCAAAAAAAATGCAATTCAACAATTTAAAAGTTTAAAGACTCTTAAAAACGTATTGCAAGTTACAGTACATTCGAGAAAGCATTGTTTTCTGCACATTAAGATGCATTGTTTAATGACAACACACTGCCGTAGATGTTATTGCACTGTATGTCAAGAAAATTTAAGTATCAGCCCATTTTAAACATCCAACTGCTTGTGACAAATTCTGTTGTGCGCTTGTGGATCGGATGCAACTCAGAGATGGTTGATGAGAACAAAGTAATAAAGCAGGACAAAATATTGCCTGGTAACCAGTTTACATGACATCCGAATAACAGAAGGAGAAACAGATTTGCTGTTTTTGTTGATATGATGAGGCTCGGTTAATCCTTCTTCACATTGTCATGTTTGCACAGTTATATGTTTTATGGTAATAAAAATATATTTTGAATACCTAAATATTTTTGTTATGAGACTTCTGTAAGCTCTGTAGAGCAGACTAACTCAGTCTGTTTTAGGGAGAGAGCATGAACATTGACAAAAGCAATGCAACTTCCACTGTCTTTCACCTCCAAAACATCTGTTGTTCCCTTCAGATATGTGACCGACTCTACTCCATCCTGAACAGCAAATCCCATGATGTGTGGCTGCTCTTGCATTGCTGAAAGGGTGCTACACTTTATTTGGTGTCCGTTGGGTATGTAGCTGCTTGGTGCACCATCAAACTTTGCTGCCCATTGACAAGAGGCTTCATGAGTAGTGTTTGGTGGAGTTTGGTCAGGACTGGGGTCCAGGACATAGCTATTAACTACTGTGCCACACGATGAACCCTCTTTACTGGTATGGGAAGAAGTCCGCGTGATACTGCTGCTCCCAACACCCCTGCTATCACCACTCCCAATCACAAACCCATGTCCATCCCTCTGCCCTAGGATGTGCTGATGCAGGATCCTCCGAAAGGTCTGTCTGAACTCCCGAATGCGATAAGCGTAGATGAAGGGATTCACAACAGAGTTAGCATGGGAGAGGATGATGGCAATGTTCATCACCCAGATATGTGGGCGCTCACAGTCCTGACACAGGTAGTTGAAACAGTTGATGATGTGCAGCGGAAGCCAACACAGAGCAAACAAACCTACAATGATGGCCAGCGATTTGGCAGCACGCACTTCCTTCTGCAGGGTTGAACGAGATGCGCTCGACGATGAGGTTATTTCTCCAGGAGCAGGTGTGTGTGCAACTTTGAGACCCATCAGTTGGAGCTGGCGCCGTGCAGCCATGAAGATATGGGCATAGATGACCAGCATGACCAACAGGGGCACCAGAACACAGCCAAAGAAATTGAAATAGACCATGTAGTCCATGGTAACCACTTCTTCAAACAGACACTCCGTCAGGCCTTCAGGGCAGCTGCTGCTAGCTGCGGTGGTGGTGTTCCAACCTGTACAACAGAGCCAGGGGTGATTTATTGCCAGCTTTATCTTTTAATAATGTCAGTGTCAGTACATTTTTTCCATAGCAGAAATAATTCTACAGTATATCCATTATCTATACTGCTTATCCTTAGAGGGGTCACGGGGGGGGGGGGTCTGGAGCCAATCCCAGCTGACATTGGGCAAGAGACGGGGTACACCCTGGACAGGTTGCAGTTATTTACAGGGCTGACAGATAGAGACAAACAACCATTCACGCTCACACCTACGGGCAATTTAGAGTCATCGATTAACCTAACCTGCATGTCTTTGGACTGTGGGAAGAAGCCGGAGTGCCCGGAGAAAATCCACGCAGGCATACTCCACACAGGAGGGCCCCAATTCGAAACCAGAACCCTCTTGCTGTAAGGCGACAGTGCAAACCACTGCACCACCGTGCCGCCCCGGAGAATTCTATATGGTAAAACATTTTTCATAGACTTATGGCAAGTTAATGTGCATGGTCTGAGTTTCAGACCTCTCAAAAATCATCTCAGCAGTAAGAATCACTTAACTGAATTTCCCTAATTGTCAATGTTGCTGTGAATTTGATCACTTTTCTCTAGAAATATGTTTTAATAAGGGGATGTTGAGGCTTAAAGCAGGGTATGTTTGGAGATGTATTTACTTTGATTAACTCTTGACTGCTGCTTACTCACCCTCTTTTCCAAAATTAATTTAAACAACTGACAATGAAACAAATGAACACCAAAACGCAGGTATCAAACAATCTCCTCAGAAACCTATGGACAATGTAACAGTTGTCACAGTTATGTTTTTCTGCAGGCTTGAGTAGCAACACATGAGGTATTGAGAGCATACATTTAAATTTGCCTAAATAAATCTCCCACCTCTGTTCCAGCCCAGCATCGGTGTCAGGCCGATGCCTACTGAGAGAACCCAGCACAATGTGATGATGCCCTTAGCCCTCTCCCCTGTCACCAGGCTGTTGTACCTGAAAGGTTGAGCAGAGCACAATAATACATTAGGGCTAGTTGTTTTATCTAATCTCAATGTGATAGTATCCCTCTGAGACAAAGTCAATATTTGGTGATTTAAATGAGGAGACAATGGCTGTGCATTCAAGCAAATTTTCAAAACACTGTAACCACTTACAGTAATCTGACCAGTACCTCTCCAGTACCTCTGTCTGGTGATTAAAGACACACCACACATCAAGTGTTTCAAATATCTAAATCCAATCTGATGTTGCAAAGGTCTGTTAACAACTCAAATGTGTTGATGCCAGTGCAACAAAAGCCTTTGTCTAGCAAAAGTACCCGTTTGTATGTTCGTCCATCCTTCCTTCCTTCCTTCCATGATAGATGTGACAGTGTGAAGTCCTGTTATGTGTCATTGCATGACCCTGCAAACAGTTGTGCATAACACATTTCCTTCCTATAATGTAATTTACTGGCACATTTCTGTTTTGACATCAACTCAAAGCTCATTTATCCATATAAGAGCTTCAGAACAATGCGGTGAAATACACATAATTGTAGTTAAAGATGTAAGCTTTAATATACATTGTTTTGATTGCTTGTAGCTTAACTCAGGCTCTGGCTTGGATTCAGACAAATATTGGCTAAATACCATACCTATTGACATAGGTTAGACATTTATTTTACAATGCAGCCACTGATAATATTATGTTATAGAAATGAATAAATAGCTTTATGTTAAAATATTTAAGTTTCCTTTGTTTTTTGGTTTATTTCAACAAATCTGACACACTGACGTAAAAAAAAATCAACACAGTTCTTGGTTCTGATACATAATTCAGATCTATCAAGAATACTTGCAGGCACAACTGGACCTGACCAACCTTTTAAAAAATCCTAATTCCAACATTTCAATTTCCTCTTTTCATAATTATTGCTGCATCCTCAAGTTATTAAGTATTTTTGAATAAGTATTAATGTGCACATTACTTTATGCGGACATAAGGAAATGTACAAATTTGGTTAGAGGAATAACAATAGAAAATCAGCATGAATAACTATTCTTGGTAACATCACCTCACCTACAGCCACTGTCCCATGTGACTGAGATCTTTCATGGCCAGGGTGGCAGCCAGTAGGTTATATTAAGCTTCCTAAAACTCTGATGAATTATTAGCTCTCTGGTCGGTCATGCCAGGATTGTGGCACCAATGTGAGCACACAAACACAACCAGAGGCCGTTATGCAACCGCTTATGCAAATGCATCACCTGCTGTGGATTACTAGATGAAATATCCTCCCATGACAGGAGTAACAAATGCAGCTGTGGCTAAACAACAGTAGCTCTGTTTACATACATATGAACAATGAGTCGATGTGTGTGTCAGAATACCTGCTGCAGAAAGAATGAACAAGGTACTTTATTGTAAGCTGCAATATACATGAGCCATTTCAAAGAAATAGTATTTGAATGACAGGCTGGTTGATTTACATGGATGAAACTAACTAAACCCTTGAGCAGGTTTAATCTCTCCAACAGCACACAAATAGTAACCCAATAAAGTCTGTGGTGACATATATCGATGTCCACACTTAGCCGGCCCGATTAGCCTTAATTGAATAAGATCTCTCTATAATTCAACGTGTTTTGCTACACCACTGTATATGTGCTTTGGGCGCCTCTCTTGTTTAATGGTTTACCCACACTCCTCTGACTTGAGTGAAAAGAACATCATGTTTAAAATGTAGATGTACTGTGTAAGAGGCAACATTTATGTCCAACAGCAAAAAAAAATAATAATAATAATTTCCATAAATTTAAAAAAAATATATAGCTCCTTCAAGTCCCAGAAAGATTTGGACAGTCTGAAAAGTTAACTGAATTTGGTTGAAGTGAGAGTGTGGAAAGCTGTCTCTGTTTCAGTTTTCAGTACAGCTGATGTTTCCCCTCACCTGAGAGGGTTCTTGATGGCGATGTAGCGGTCTACAGCGATGGCCAGCAGGCTGAAGATGGAGCTCTGGGTGAGTATGAGGACGAAGCAAGCGATGAACAGGCAGCCGAAGAAGTTGGCACAGAATCCGGTACTGATGTTGGTTTGCAAGAAAACATCACAGGTGATAAAAACATTTTAAAAAACTAAAGCAATTTTTCTTAAATTATTACCCCAAATCAGTCCCAGATTCATTACACTTTGATTCAGGATTACGCTGAATTTGAGTCCTATAAATAGATGATTAAGACATTTTAAAATGAAAAAATAAACATAATGACACCTAATAGTGATAGCGAAGGGAATTGCCAGCAGCCCCACAGCAATATCAGCCACTGCCAGTGACACCACAAAGAAGTTGGTGATGCTCTGCAGGTTGGAGTTGAGGCAGACAGCCCAGCAGACCAGAATATTCCCAGCCACAGCCAGGCAAGCGATCACCAGCTCCAGGCCAATATAAACCAGCTGGTCATTCTTCCACATGGTTATTTTTTCCTCTTTTTTGCTTTCTTTGCGCTTTCATCACACAGACTCAGCTGCTTGACGTCATTTTAGACAAAATACCTGCTTGCCAAACCGCATGGTATGACTTAAGGGAAGAGTGATTGTGTCATGGGAGGACAGTCGAGGGAGGAAGTTCCCATCACAAACACTCGCACCTTTTACTGTCGCACACACTGTTCCAGTCTGTCAGTCTTCCTCTTTGTCTCTACAACCGTATTTGTCTCTTTCGTGTTCAGCTCGGTAAACTTTGTCACAGGCGGCTGCAGAATATTGAGGAGCAAGCGTCAGGGAGTTTTGCCCGACGGCTGCCAAATTAAGAGCAGTGGTCTGGAGAAAGAAAGAGAGAGAGAGAGAGCATGACCTCAGTGGTATAGCCTGTACAAACAGATTGCAGGTCACCACACAGACACACACACACACGGGCCAGAAAAGCCATCTATCTCTGGAAGACAGGGGGAAAGTTTGTTTTCTATACAGGGCCAAAGCAGACAGTCCAACAATACACCTTTTTATTTCAGGAAAAAGTTTCCCGAAACCCTTCACACACTAATCATTCCCGCTACTGACATGCTTTCCTCCAAAATCACTGATAATTACACAAAATAAACCTCCTGCACATTTCAAAGCCATTGTACCAATACTGAAACACTTTGTTAAGTTATCTTTTTTTCAGGGTATTTTGCTGAATTCCTTTATGTTGTAAGCAGATTAGGGTATATTATTACGAGCAGTGGTACAACCTCAGATAACTTTCATGAAGGAGGAGTCTAAATGAAATGTGGGCCACATTATTCAGTTAACTGGGCTGCAACAGCTCAGGGGAGTGAGAAAGAAAGACAGACCGGTTTCCAGATCATGTCAGATAATAATAACCATGGCTGCATCGATACTGTAGATTAGTCAGTGCAGTTTTATTAATTTTCTTTCCAGCAGTTAGATAATAATATAAATAATAATTGAAATTATCTTTGAACTACAGCAAAGAAGTAAAGCTGTTATGCAAGTTTGTGTGGAAGGCTGCTATCAACTTGCATGAGACATTGCCAAAGTTGAGCAATGTGCCAGTTGCAACAGCGGACTTATTCTGTTGAATTTTGAAGTGCTTTTTTTTTTTTTTAAACATTCTTAGTAGTATCAACCCGGACTGGTACGACCCAGCACGCTTAGTCACTTTCCTGCCTGTAGTTAGATGAGAAGGTCGGTACCACTCTCATGACTGTGGGTTAATATGGAGCCAGAGCCGGGAGGCATAAAGAGTGGAAGCAGGAGGAAACAGATAGCCTGGCATTAACATCTTAAATGGGCTGCTGAAGTCAGTTCACCCAGACTATATGGCACACACATTTCAGACACACATTTTTCCTGTTGGTTGAAACACAAAAACATATATATAAAACCTGCTTTATTTCTTATAAATTGAGGAACAGAGCACAGAGTAGACATGTATTTACTACAGGGGAGAAAAATGCTTTGTAAATAGTTCCTGCCAAGATATACAGTGAGTAAAATTTGACAAGATAAGATTCAACAAGATTAGATGACCGGGAAATATTGGTCACTAGGAGACTTACGTCTGCATATTTCAGAGAATAAGAACTCCTGACCCAATCTTCATTCCATCTTGATTTTCCGACTATGTCAGAAATGTATCCACAGATTTATGTGACGCTGGCGAGGCCTCAGTGTAATCTTACCACAAAATTACCAAGTAAATTGACTAGTTTCAGTCTTCTTCTTATGTCCATACACTCTATGAGCCCATGAGGATGCTCACTGACCTTCTCCCGACGTCTCAAGCTGACATCTACTGGATGTCAAATAATTTCATTCAAATCTTAACGCTTACGTTCAAATCTTAACGTCAGATTCTCAACCTTCAATCAGCTTTGAAGTGGATGTAGCTTTGTATTATGAAAGCTGTGATAATAATATTAATTAGAAAATTTGCCAAGTTAAGTTTCAATTCAGTTATTGAGGAATTCCCCGTTGAGTAATATCAAATCACAAACATTTTGGGTTTGGAAACTCACATTTCCGTCACAGTTCTACAAAGAAATGTTTGTAATTTGATTTAAATATAGAAGGGTTATTGCTTTAGATTCCCTACTTTAGTAGCACTTCTCCGTTAAACTGGCCTCACTTGTACTGTATAAGAAGAAAGCATGGCTTACATGAAAATGTTAAGACACACTGGTGGTGACAGTGTTGAAAATTTAAAAAGAACAAAAACAAACCAACCATTTGCTTCCCTTCCACACATTTCCACACATTCAAGGAAGGTGTCACACATAGTTCTTTCATTAATCTACCTCTGTTGGCCACGTATAACCCTGTAGCGCTACCAGCAGCGATCCCGATTGGCAGTACATTGGACCAAAGTCCTACTTTTCTTCTATTGTTCTGCTACAGAAACCTTCTCACAGGCCAAAGGAATTTAAAAACCAGGGTTAATCCAGCGTGTTTGGAAAGCTACAGCAACAGAAAAAATGTCCAGCCCTTTTGTTTTTTTCAGACCTCAAGAGGCTGCAAAAATTTCTGAACCTGCACAAGAAAAGTAATTCTTCAAAGTTAAAGTGAAAAAAACTAAAACTGGACTTACAAAGCTTTTCCCAAACGCTGGAGTTTATAGACCATAAGCCATCCCATGGTGTGCCTTCTTGTTTAACCATCTTCCAGTTGGTTGCTTTGGCAAAAACTACTCCCCAATATTATGAACATGGCTACATGTGCCAAGAGGCCTTGGAGGAAGTGATAAGAAAATGCACATCCTGCTGGAGGGGGATCTGTCTCTGCCCTGTCAATCACTGTACCAGCTCAGCGCCACCAGAGTCAACGTTAAACAAAAAGAAAAGCAGCTGTATTACTATTGGCGAAAGCACTGTGTGTATAACTAATGAGTTACTGACATCATATTGTGAAGCCTTGATAACAGGACAGGATAATAGGACAACAGAGACATAAACATGACCTAAGCCAATATACTGCACAATCACTGCAGGGCAAGTTCGATGTGATGGAAAACAGGTTTCAGCAGTTCATTTCCATCTATCATAAATACACACACTATCATATTTACAGCTACTTACAAATTATAGTAAGCTTATTCCTAATGCATTATGTACTTTTTTTTAAGTGTTCATCTCAGTAACGTATCTAATTCATCTATTCACTGGCGTAAAAACTCCTGACACAGTGAGCGCTTCGGTAGTTACAGAACAACCAATAACTGATATAGTTTGGATGTGCTTTTGATATATTTGGTATTTATAAAACACAGTCGTTATGCCACAGATTTTGGGAAACACCTGTTAAACCGTTAGGCTACTACTCGTGTTAGAAAACAGTCCAAACATCAACTGACAAACATACACAGCACATAGCCTGAACAAGCAGAAAACAATCCCTCTTTTCTTACCTTATTGTGAGTATTTCTTTCCCCCCAATCAGCGTGTTTAGATGAGCACTCTGTTGGCTGGCAGCGCACATTCAAAAATAAAAGGACACAATAAGCTGAATCAAAAAGAAAAACTGCTCTGAAATGGCACCGCTGCTCATGTTCGGTCTGTCAGCAGACGTTTCAAGATGCGCACTTTGACAGTGCAACAGGAAAAAGCGAGGCCGCAGGCGTGCCTCCCCCACTCAATCCTCTCTAGCTCTCGTTCTCTCTAGTGTGTGTGTGTGTGAGTAAGCGAGAGTGTGAGACTGTGTTGAGGGGGTCTTCTGGTAAACGGTGACGCACGGGCGAATGGAAATAACTGATGACAAAAATAAACGTACAAGGGACAGAGAATAAAATAAAATAAAATCAAATACAGTCAAAATAGACTCAATCAACATTGACCTTTTATAGAGCCTACTCTGATTTTCACATCTTAGAAATGTCAGCCGTAAGGACGCGAGAAAGCCCCTTGAAGTCCACGTGCACTCCCCTCCACCACACACCTTGTTTGGTTTCATGCAAATGAGGCGGTGGTAAAAGTGTGCACATAGTCAGATGGGAGGACTGTAAACTGTTAAAGATTACTTCTGGGTTTTGGTTATAAGTTCATATTGTGTATCCATGGAGGTGCGCCAAACTGAATGTTTATTTGTTATATAAATACCACAGTGTGGTGCCATCTTTTGTGCCTTAAAGCTTTTCTTTGCCTATGTAAAGCACTTTGAACTGCCTCTGTGTTTGCAATATATGCATAAAGCTGCCTTCCCTTGCCTTTAACATTTGATGATGCTATTTTTGGACCCCCTCACTACCAAATAATGCATTATCAAAGCTAAGCTCACACGCAGTTTTACATCTCTCTTCCCTTTCACTTCTCTTTTTGTTGTTCTCTTTCTTTGTCTTTATCGCTCTTGCTCTCGGAAAAACGGCTAACATGACATAGGCATTAAAACTATTAGTCTAATTCAACTCACATTTCCAGTGGCACAGGCCATTTTGGAACCACTGAGATCCTCAGATCTCAACTCTGTCTAATTGGTTAAGACACATTAACACGACTTTGAGCAGTGCATTGCTAATAAATGATAAACAAAACTAGAGAAGTATTATTAAAACTCATGTTTCTTATGAAGAACTGTCTACGCAAACAGTTTACGCAGTGATAAGAGTGACGCTGCAGTTCATGTCATCCTGTGTCTTACTGTTAATTAGTCAGACCCATGATTCATCACTTCTAAATAACTTCTATCCCAGAGAAGGCCCCCTGCTGAAAGTCTTGATCTTCTTTCATATCAACAGGATTATAAATGACAAAGGAAATCTTTACTTGAGACAACTGTCAAGCGCATACGGTGGAGGTAACATTCAGGCAACAATATGTTAAAACGTGACTGCTCCAAATGCTCACACAGTGTTGCTGTTCTTTGTTGAGGAGCTTACTCTGTATCATTGGCAGCTGTTGTTTCTTCAGTCATTAGACAATGACACATTAAGGAGATGGCTTAGACCTGTCAAAAGATTTATGTAAACCCTCAAAGGCATGTTGATATTTTGGGCATCTACCAAAAAGCATCAGAAATAGTGAAAATAGTGCACAGAATTTACCAACACTGCAGTACTGCATCACAGATGGGCTTGAAGACATGTCAGTATGCGGATTACAGTTTTGTTCCCTATGTTCCCCATTTATCCAGCCTGTGAAATACAAATTCATCCTCAAGGATATTTTCCTCAAGTGTGACCACAGACCTTTCAACACACCCAAACCGCCATGTCCTACCAGGTGGCTCACAGGACAAAAGCAGTGAGACTATACTGGTCAGAGTTAGCATCAACTGGCCTTTTTAAATGTTCTGCTAGTGCACCTACCACTTCGAATGGAAGAGCGACACCACCTGATTTGCTCTCTGCATGATAAAACTAAGAGACTTTCTGCTAGAAGTGTGGTGGGTTAAAGCAAGCCTATGTAACTTTCACTGAACAGCTCACCACAAGTGAAAACGATAATTGCTAAAAAGTACTGAAGCACTTCACAGGAGGAACTGATGAAGTGAATGTTTGTATACTGTCCTTTTGTTAATTAAAAAAAAGGAACTGAAGAAGTGTGGTTGTTAAAGCACCCAGCAAAAACAGTACAAAAGGCATAAACAGACTGAATATGAACATCTTCAAAATCCAGCTTCCTGAGGCCCTCCTGACAGCTGCAATACATAAGGGTTTCCCTTCTGTCCGCTGTTGTTGTCCTCCACCTGACAGATTTTACAATATGCAGTAAAATGATGCACTCTATAATAATAGATAATAATAACTCAACTAGCATCTTTTTCAAGTTGTGTGCATTTCCTCCTCAATGTTATAAAATGAGCACCACAATTGTGTCAACCCACATTGCCCTCCCTGCCAGTAAGGTAACAATTTAAAGAAGAATACAGTAACATTTTAAGTGAAACTTTTCCAAAACAAATTAAATTAACCATAAAACGTTACTGGCAAGATGATTTAGAATCAGTTTAATTAATATTTTCTATTGTTATTCATTGTCTTTCAAACGCACCAGGAGTCTTGTACGTCACTGCTTAGGCCAATATAATTTTTGCACTTTTTTATAATGGATATAGATGAAGAATCACATTAAGATGTAAACAGTTGATTGTATTCATGCTGAATCTATCGTGTCATAGCCTTTGTCATGTTGTATAGGGGTGTGGGTGTTAGGATGACACGACAGTGGTTCAGATTTTCACAGGAAAAGCTCCCAGGCTGCAGGCTTTATCTCTAATTAAAAAAGAAAACCAATCATGCCATTCTTTGTAGATACAAGGAGATTTTATTTACCATTTTTGTGTACAAACATAGGCTGCAAATGCCTTCCAAACATGTTTGCCCTCAGAATACAGTATTCCTTTTTACAGTTCTACAAGCAGAACATTGAATATTGAACAGGAACAAGAGTCAAAAAACTGAGGAAGGTAAAAAGAGAAATTGTTCGTGGTTGGTCAGCAAGTCTCACCCTCAGCTTTACGTTGTAGGTGGAATAAAACAAAACTAGCATTTTTTCCAAAGGTTAAAGTAGTCTAATTTAATGTCAGCTTGATGTCATAGAGGCGGCAGCAGAGGGTCATTTGAAAGTATTAATTATGGAATGGAAATGTAGTGATAATTACCAGGGTCATGTACAATAAATGGAAGAGATTTGTAACTTTCATATAGAGCAATATGTTCCATATCTTCAGGCTATTCCACAGAAAAATTAAACCTTTTTTGTTGTATTTACTTTTTCATGTACAGAACTAAGGGACTGAGGTTATGGAGGGTACATGCAGTTACACTGACAATAAACAGACCAAAACAATGTGGATTTTAGAGCAATATAAGACTCTTTTCTCCTCTACCACATACCGACAGCTTGGCTTTTTTCAATGAGACTAGAGGTGTGCCAGCTCAATCCTTAACGATCATACGTCAGTGGACGCCACAATAAATTAAACAGAAGCCAAATAATGTACTCTCTAGTATAATACATATTATACACAAGTAAGAGAAGTTTGAGATATGTAAACTCACAAAATCTACCTTCTGAATTGACGAGAACCTTCACCTGCTTTTCAGTTATCTTAATCAGTTGGCTAAACAATCACAGTGGCCAGTCTGCTATACAACATAAGTAACTACAGAGATGAGCCAACAATGCAGGAGTAGGGGGTTAAAAGATGTTTGCAGTTGTACACAGGGGTGTGATTCTGGGTGACAAACAGTTGTAACTTCAACAGGATGGTCGATAAACAGACTGTAACATAAGACTCACATTTTCCCTAAGAAAGCACACCATATAAAGACCATTTTCAAAACATTAATTTAGCTTTAGATGATATTATATCATAAATAAATAGCTCCAGTAGACCAAATATACCAAAACAGAGGCAAAGCATGGATAAATAAGAATAAAAGTCAGTAAAGGAGTTGAAGAGCTAAAACAAGGACACAGGCAAGAAATTCTGTCCTTTGCTCCATTAAGATTGACTTTAACATGGTTTGAATTACAGCATCACAGTCAGATGAAGGTGGCAAGTAGAACGGGCTCGTACAGTATGAGCTAAGACCATGCTTAAGTTTAAGGTCCTGTCTTAGTCTATAAGAGATGAAAGGTGTGTGGCTGTCCTCAGCAAAGGCAACAGGAGACTGAACAACGCTTCCACTGTCAGCGTTTCCACTAACGTTTAGAGTACCACAGGCGCTAAACAAAAAAAGTGTTGAGGTACGATAGGGTAGAGTAGTGTAGGCAATCAGGATGAATGAATGAATGAATGAATGGTGGATTTATTCCCTGTCTCACATCGTAAAATACAGATGATGAAACAATGGGTGCATGCTACAGTAGGCCAGAATTAGCGGAATTTCATAATGGCACTAAAAAAAAAAAAATGAAGGTATGAACACTTTCAGAATCAAATCTCGACTTTGTTATTTATGTGGTTGATACAATGGTGGTGTTTTATCTATATTACCACGTGTAAAGTGAGTGTATATGTCTTAACATGTTTGAGAGTTGATATTTATCCAAAAGAAAAGACTCCTCTTGCTTTAAAGACATTTATGTTGAAAACTTAACATTTGTTATTAATAACATTTACTCATATATGTCCCCCTGTGTTATCTTAAACATGGACACAACCACACACAAGCCCTTATCAGATCCACTAAACTGGTCAATTGGTTATAGTTTTATACCTAAGATATATATGGGAAACCAACCTTGATATTTATCCTTAAAGGATGGGTTCACAAGTCTGCCTTTAAACAATAGCCAGGTGCCAATGTGAACACTGAAACAGGTTTTGCCTGTTGCAATCATTCTTCCTGTTAATACTGGTGATTAAAAGATCCCTTCCTAAAGCACTTTCAATGTAAGTGATGGGGACATAAGTCCTGATTCTGTGCAAAGTATCCAAAAGTTTATCTGAATTCCCTCTTTTGTTTCCCCGGACGGTGTTTTCGCGCTGAGCTGTGGTGAAGGGTAACAAAAAGAGGAAATTTGGTTCTATTTTGCACAGAAAAAGCACTGTGGATTTTGTTTCCCATCACTTCCATTGAAAGCATGTTAGGAAGGCATCTTTTGGCCAGTATGAACATGAGTGAATGATTACACCAAGCTAAACCTGTTTCAATGTTCATGTGGGAACCCCCGACTATTAGTTTTGAGACAGACTTGAAAAAATTGTGAACCTATCCTTTAAATTGGCCAGATAAGGACGTGCTGTAATAATGTAAACCAGATACACACAAGTTAACAACATCCCAAAGTCTATGATGACATATTTGTGAACAAGGCAGCAATAACAAGACCAAAAAGAAAAATCAATAAAACATGCCTGCATGTTAAATCAAGAACACAAAAATTTAAATGAGAAATATGTAATTCTACTATCAACAAAATATTAAGAGCTTTCCTTTAAATCGGCCATTGAGTTGGACACCACAGTTAAAAGGACAAAGACGTATCAGGAGAAGATGAAACAAAATAATATTCCTTCATTAAAACCAACAGATATGCTCTTCAATAGACATACATGCTGAATGCTCAGGTCACTTGAATTGTAATACAGTAGTTCTTACATTGCATGAGTGCACTTCTGCAGCCACAGATTAAATGGTACAAAAAGAGACACTGTCATGAGTGTGTGTGTGTGTGTGTGTGTGTGTGTGTGTGCTGTATTATGACATTGCATAATGTCTACACTAGACAGGCGGTGGTCTCTGGATATGAGACGCTCTGCTGAGGAACACCCATCATTTAAAGAGCTTGTGCCTTTTCCACAGCAGCATACAGTATGTAACTACAATGTGTGTGTTACCTTCATAATAATATCTAAATGAATAATTGATAGGCCGGACAGAACAGCTGAGTAGAACAAGGCTAAATCCTGCTTATTTACTGCAGGACTCGAAGTCAAGGCTAAGACCTACCACTTTCTTATGCAAACAGAAAAAATACACATAGAAAAACAAACCAATTTCTCCCCACCAGGCCCCCAAAATAAATTACAATAATAGCAACAATGATTATAATGTTAAACCAAAAGAAAAAAATACAACTTTAAGATTATGTACATACTGTAGCTGTAAATACAACTGCTTCCTTTTCTCTCAAAAACAAACAAACGACATATTAATTTGGCAAGATGTCCTATGTTACAATAAGAAGGACATGTCGTCAGCAAAGATATAAACACAGACAATTCCTATGTTAGAAAATATATTGCTTCCTGGATATTTAAGCTGAAGACACAAACAACACAAATAGAGGAAATTTGCTTTTATGACTGGAAAAAACGCAAGAAGTCAGAATGAAGTGTATTACTAATCATCCGGTTCCTTTTTTTTTAATCTTACAGTTCCTCCTCGAGCAGTAGCGTTTGTCTCTGACTCCAACCGGGGTTTGTTTACGTTGTAAACACTTTAACATACAGGTGTTGGCTTCCTGACACAAAGAAAAAAAGCCAGTATCATGGCAGCTCTGGATGTTCAACTCCCACAAACAAACAGCACAAATGACTCCTCTTCTTCTCAGAAACGCACTGAGATCATGTAAGACACGGTTAGAATTTTCCTCAGCAGGACATGAAGCAATGTTTTGAGATGGATAAACATATTTTACAAGAGTCTTAAGCAGATGATTGTCCAAAACAAACACAGACAGAGAAACAATGCCCAAACAGAAAAGGTACATGGAAATTCCCAATTTGTTGGCAAACTAATTCAAGAATGAAGAAAAACAGATTTCATTCTCTTATGGACTGATCTTGATAATTTCTTGATTTATGAACCACAACGGTAAAGGTTCAGTGTTAAGACCAACACAGGGCAAGGTGGAATATGTAGATGGCAGACGTACCCGCATCATCACTGAAGGTACAAGGAATTAGACTAAATATCAGGTAATGAGAGATATGAACAGCAAGGACCTCACATCCTCTGAGCTTCAGAGGCCCAATGGTGCCCTTTTGTGTTTGAGGGGGCGCAGGCATCGCCCGAGACAATCCTTTCCAGCTGCAAGATCCTAATGGAATCTGGTCAGTCAATTCAAAAACATACTACTATAGGCTCACTTTGAGCCACAGTCCGTGTCTTTTTCACTCTTTCACAGTCAAAGTCTCAGGTCGGCAGAGTCAATGTTAACTCTATACTTCAGTGGAGAAGAGGATGCTCTGTCGTTTACTGTCTGGGGTGGGGATCGTCTCCAGCTGGAGGAAATACAGCAACACCTGGACCTGCAAGGAAATAGAAAACGGAAGAGACACAATTTTGTGAAATAGAAAGGAGGTTTTGGTTCTTCAGGCTTGCAATTAGACGAGTATCTTTTTTTTTTCAGAAAAAAGCTTCACAAAATTCAAAGATAAAATGCCAAAAGAAGATCTGTGTGGCTCACCTGTGCCATAACTTCCAGGGACCAGCTGTCCCCCATGCTGATGGGTTGGGTGGGGTTAGCGGGGATCTTGCTGTCCTTCTCGGAAGGCCTCAGCAAGGTCGGCCCAAACACCGTTGCCAGATTGTGGAGAGACATCTTGTTGATACTTTCTTTCTCTGCCACCCTGAGGAGAGGAAGACAGGCAAGTCCATTAGCGAGGTAGACAGAGGACCAGACCACATGCAGGTGATGTTAACGTGCAGTGATGGATGCATTTATTAGATTCTACTAGTGCTGAAATGATGAACTGATCAGTCGGTTGACAGAACAATGCAACAATGCTGATATTCGATTAATCATTTAAATAATTAAGCAAAAGTGCCCAACATTTGCTCTTTCAAGCTTCTGTTTCATATTTATTTATTTATATTTGAGCTGCTAGTACGCTTCTTCAGAAGTGCTTGTCGGTTGATCAAACAGCTCTGTCCGATCGTTTTTATAACCTTCCCAAACCGTCAATCCAACATTCAAACACACTTCACGCTGTGATTGGCCAGCTGTGCAGCAGTGAGAAAGTAAGAACTCCCTGGCTCTCTTTTTTCTTTCTTGGCACAACTATTTCTGACACTTGTCATGTGAACAGCTGAGTGTAACACTATGAATATCTTCCAGGAGAGACTGTCTGACAATGTGGACCGTAATCCCTGTATTCAAGCAATATCTCTCACTCTCTCTATGACGGCCAACTTTTCACCCCGCCTTTGAGTGTGGCCGCTCGGAACAACTATAAACACATTTGATTTCTGACATAGTCAGACAACATTCAAACTAGTTCTGATCGAGCATAACCTGATCCTAATTTTAAATTGAATCTATTTTGGTTTTGAAATGTTGGTCGGACAAAATAAAAAAGCAATTTGAAGGCGTGACCTAAGGCTATGAGTCTAAATGATTCATCCATTAATCAAAAAAATTACCAACAGATGAACTGATAATGGAAATAATTTCACATCAAGCATCTACTGTCCCTACCAACAAATACTGAACACAGTTTTGCCTTTATCAATATAAATATATTTTAAATAGTTTAATTTGTTCTTTCTAAGTATGTGAACATCCATGTCTACATATTATGCAAGCGTGTGTGTGTGTGTGTGTTTGTGTGTGCGTGTTAACGTGTTCCCACCTCTTCAGGTGATCCAAAAGGAAAAGGAATGTGACCAGGTTGGGTTCTGGCAGCGACAGCAGTAAGTTCAACATACAGCTCTCTTTGGCAACACTATCAGACAGGGCTGCATAGAAGCAAAGGAATTGAGTTTTTTCATATCCTGCAAATGAAGAACTTTATACATTTTGACATTTAGAAGTTGCAACTACTATGATCAACTACATCGCTGACAATCGATTGATTAATGAACTGATAACCAGCTGTGTTCGATAGTGACTTACTGATGCCACCTGCAAAATTGGGGTAGAGCTCATCAGTGAAGAGTGGTTCTGGCAGCTCTCTGAAGTACAGCTTCAAGGTCCCAGCGATGGCATTGACGTCCATCTCACTCATCATCACTGACACATCTTTATGATCTGCAGGAGAGAGACGACAACAAAATGAAGACAGGAAGTTGTGCGAGGAGGATGATAACACAGGGAATCACCTCGGCACAAGCAGCAGTCGCCATGCGTCTTATTTTTCAGTATCTCATCAGAAATACACACACTCCACACAAGATATGCTCACAATTAGCACACTAACGCACAAATTGCAAATGCAAGTTGATAAGGAGTTAGCTCATAAGTCTGGTTAATCAGTTCACGTCAGAGGAAAATGCCTCACGTTAACAAACTCACAGTCAGACACAGAGCTACATTAATGATCACCTGATCCACAGATAAAGAAAGATTAGAAAAAGGGTTTCCTGTAGGTGATGGTCAATAAATCCTCTCAGCCTTCTTTCCTAGAAATGCATGGCAGTTACAGTATTATAACCAACACAGGGGGTGTAAAGACAATCTATACTTTTTGCTGCACATTTTTAAAGACAATATAATCTCTTAGTAGTATCACTATTTATAGTTTATCCGGCTTCTCTGAAGGTTTGGGGATCTTAAAACAAGTCTACTAAATATAATGCTCAGTTGTACCAATTCCTTCATGAAAATACACACATGGAGGATTTTAACAGAAATATGGTCACACTTATATGTTTACAAGTGACAACAGTACAAATTAAAATAAAACAGATTTTTACTTAAAAGCTTTATTACATAAAACCTGCGCAAAGCATATACAGTATGTAGATGAAGGCTATACTCACTGGTGTCAAAGGCGGTCTTCAACGCCTGAATGTCAGTGGCGACTCCCGATACTCGGTAGATGCCCACCTCCTCCATACCCCTCCTTTCAATCTCCTCTAGGCACTGCCGGACAATGTAGGGAACCTTGGAGCGCTCTCGCCTGTATGAAGATAAACATCAGTGATCACCAACAAGCAGTTTATATCAAGTAAAACCCTTATCAGCATAACTAGTGAATAAATGATGAGAAACTAAATTGAGACAAAAGGACAGAATGAACTAGACTAATAGCTGTGCTTTGCACTGTTTTGATTACTGGAAGGGCTGGTAATGCTTCTGGCTCTTTGCTTGAGTTTCTGTTGAAATGCTTTATCTGCAATGCTAATTGCTTTTGCTGGTAAATCTAGTCAAGTCTACCCACTTGTTGTCTATCTCATTAATGTCACCCATCAGCAACAACAATGGCCACAACACACTGATGCTTCTACTACATGCTCTCTCCCCCTTTCCCTCCCAACTGTCTCCCAACTGTCTCCCTACCTCCTTTGACCAAAAAATTAGGATAAGAATAAGACACTTGGCAGTCTGCACAGGAGATAATGTGGATTTGTTAATGCTGATGAGAAAGTAATAATTTGTGGGATGTGAGGAAAGAAACAAAAAGATTAGCACATGCATAAAAGAGGAGGCCTAGAAGCGAGCCCTGACGGACGTCAGTGGAGAATACAAATGTGCCCTTGATGCCTGATAGACCGATAGAAGCAAGGGAACTGTCAAACAGATGATTACTCTATAATTAGGCAGCTTCTGTGTGTTTAAATGTCAACTCACTTGGTTACTGTGGAGATCTTGACTCCAAACACACCCATTGGTTTCCGTGAGGGCATCCTCTTCAGGCTGAACTCTCGGCTAGTGAACTTCATGGAAAGTTTAACCTCGATCTGACACAGGAAAAAAGGGCTTAAAGTTAAAACAGGCTTACAGAGTGAGAAGCCAATCTATGAGCCTGAAATCCATCTGCAAAAGCCTTCCATGTTCTTGAGGAAATCCTGCCATGTTAAAATCAGATGTAGACAGAGAAATCAACTGCTGAACCACATCCTGCAGAAATTGTTTAGAATATTCCTCACTGCTATGTGCTACTCTAATATAAATGTAAGGCTGTATTGGAGCTACGCAACAGTGACACCTAATATGAGTATTTTGAGATAATAGATAACTATCAAATTTGTCAACTTTTTACAAGGGGAGGAAATACAGGAATGCACTCTGCTAAAAGTATAATTAATGTGATCTACTCACCCCGTTCATGGGAATAACTGTTCTCTGCCAGTCTTTGCCTTGGAGAGTCTGAGGGTCAAGCTGGGCGGAGGATAAGAACAATATATGTGTATAATATTTTATTAACATAGTGGTATTTCATTTGAACTAAAGAGATATTTCACTCCATTGATTCAAGCTTATCATTAGTAAGCTATTTTCTAAAATGAAACCGCTGCAGCTACATGATTCTTTAATGTTTATTTTCTTTGTTTGTTTGATTAAGTTATCTTTACATTCTGTTGTCCTACATATGTACTGCTCAGTTACGTCAACATAGCAGTGCATAATAAAGTTATAATTGCATCAACAGTACAAATCTATCTATCTATCTATCGTGGTGGAATGTTTTCAGAGGTGGTTTTCTGTTACATCCCTTTACTGTATTTTTATAAATATGATAAACACATCTAATTTGTTCAAAGAGACTAAGTTCAAAGCTAAAAGCTGGGTACACACACAGTACACATCTGACACAACAAAACAAACACACACACAGTATACTGTATGTTGTATGTTTACCTAGGCCTAAGTCCCATGTGGTTGCGTGCAAAGCTGCATCATGTTTCTCATAAGTGAATATTTCACCGCTGACTGTTCTTTGGTTTAAGCCATTTAACTACAAAGAATTACGTTCCACTAAAAACAGCAAAGCCGTAAGAGCTCTTTTTGCTTCCTGATAAAAATCACGTTTTTGGCCAACAAATACAATTTTATCGTCTACAGCCTTTACCGGTCGAAGGTTTAGCGAGCCCTGTGCTGTTAAACAACATATACTTTTCCAATAAATCGCAGATCTAACTGAACTGATTAAATGCTGACATGAAGCCAACAGTATGAGCTGGGACAGTTAGAAACACTGCGTAAAAGGATGAAAGAAGACAGCAATTTTACAGCACATTTAGTAGAGACAGGCTTATATGTATGCAAGTTGTTGATTAAGCCTGTTAAATTAGGAAAAAGACAATGTGATTTGAGGTGAATGTGCATGTTTAAGGGTCAGGACTTTCTGTTAAAGGGATAAATATATGGAGCACATGTAGTGACAAACTGAAAATGTGTAGCACAGTTTGCAAGGAAATATTTTTTGTTATTGAACAAATATAAAATTGTAAGATCAATAGCATTTTGGCATTTGTACTGTGTGATAAGAATATTATAACTTTTGCTCACAGTGACTTTTGACACTAAATAAATAATATATTGTAAGAAGGGTAGGCATAATAATCTCCAGCCTACACATTAAAAGTAATTAATCTTCTCTTTTTTTGCCTTGCCGTGTTTGTGTAACTACTTACATTTTGGACCAAAATAGATTTCAATTTCAAATTCCCACATACACTCACAGACATATAGAACATCTTTTTATCTATCTAAAATGTACTACATTTACATGTGTTAGAAACACATTTAGGCAGGTAAATGGTAAATTACCTGAATGGTATGTTTGGCTACCAGCCACCCTGGCATGTTTATGGTTATTTTATTCTGTTCTAAACATTCATTTGGTTGTTAAATCAGTAAAACTGGGAGCTAATCTGTGGGATTTATCAGCCACTGTGGCTTCTACTGACGACGGGAGTAGCAGTTTCTTGCCATGGATTTATGAAGATCCTGCTGGGCAACTTTCTCACCACTCTCGGTAGTTTGTTTTGAATGACATCATCTGTCAAGAAGTGATCATGTCACAGGATTACCAAAGGAACCACTAGGTGGAGCATGTGACTGTAATTCACAGTTTGGCAGAAAACAAGCAGACTTGTCCTAGTGTAGATGGGTACTGCAATTTGAACAAACTGTTCAGGATACAGACTTGTCAGAATGAATACTGCTTATATTAATTCAGAGTGCGTATGACACAACATGAAGCTGATGTTACACCATTGTTTTCACTCATATAAAATGGCAAAGTCATTCGTGTTTTCCTGTTTTTCCTACTTTTGTTTCTAAGTTTGTTCAAGAAAAACACAAAATAAGACTTCACACATCTTTCAGACACAAAGAGAATATCGTGGGTGTGAGGTGAAACAATGTTCATCCATGTACAATCTCACACACACACACGTCAACACACAAACAAACACACACACACCTGCCGTGCTGTGGGTAGAGGAGTAAGAGACGGAGGTTTTTGGTGGCAGTGAATCAAAGGAGAGACTTGTGTTTCAGGCTAAATCTTTCTGTCTGCCTGTATCTCTCTCTCTCCTGTATCTTTGCTTTCTCTCTCTATTGATCTCCTGAGTGACACTTGGCATTATCCTGCAGGCTGGCGTCGTCTTGGCAACCTAATCACCTGTTATCAACCTGCGATCAGTCAGTCTCATGGCCAGACTGCTCAGGAAAGTGTCTGTGTTGGGCTTTTCAGGAGTATTTTTAGGATTTTGTCATTTTTATGGACAGAGCTCCTGGTAATATTGATGTCATTTGTACATGTGCAGGATGGTACTGCTGTTACTCAATAACCATTGTTAACCATGTTTTAAACAGCTAAACCTGGCAGCACAATGATAGATCAATAGCATGAAATTGAAAGCTTTGTGTAAAATGCTGCACATTCTCTCACTGCATCGTAAATCTTAACTGAACAGTCACCACTTTATTGATATTCAAATGACTCCCTGACATGTACTGAAAAGCAATTTCCCTCCATTTAACCAACCCCTACCCGTCCATTACATAATGGGGTAATTAATCTAATCAGCCAATTTTTACATCATGCTCAGTTTAAGTCATCATTGAGCAAAAATATGGATTTCATGCTTTGTGGCAGCGGCAGTGACATAACTGCATATCAGTAATGAGTCATGGTGGGTCTGCTGAAAAGGGGGTGACGTCATGTCATACCGGGATCTGTCCTTTCCCCATGATGCGGTCTGTGCTCTCTCCATCCTCTTTGTTCTGCTTGGTTTTGTTGTAACTCTTCTCGTAGCAGAGCAGCCTCAGGGTCTGAGAGCCCTCCAGATCGATCTCAAACTCCTTATGGGAAGAAAAAACACAAACATTGTTGTAGGGAGATGATTTTGCACAACAATTGGTGCAAAAATGTCCAAGCTATGAGTAGAGACAAGAACAGAGAGATGATACCTCCAGAAAAATCTGCATCCACCCTACACATTAATCCATACATCCCACCACTGCTGAGCACATTCCCTGTAATTATGTACGGGAGTACTCTGCATATGGTTTGCACATCGTTCTGAGGCCCACACTGTGTTGGTTCTCTTAGCATTTGGACAGATGTGAGTCATCACCAGCAGCCCCTCATTAGATGATATTATTTCCACTTTGCTGAGCAAAATCCTCAAAGAGTCTTTGGGTCCACGATGGAAAAAATTGTGCTGCAGATGAACCGATCCACTGATTGTGTCTCAAAGCTCTTCTTCCTCCAACATCCAGCTGTGTCATTAATGCATTGATATTTGTGTATGTATGCCTGCTTGCATGAATATACAGTATGCATATGTGTGTGTTTGCTACATGTTTGCAGGGGCTGCAGATGCTCTGTGTGACTGGTTCTGTTGGACATCTTTTCATTACTCAAAGACGGACAGCTAACTGATTACAGGACCAGATGTCATATACATGACAGGAAACCGAAACCGTACCAAGAAGGAAATGTATTCATATACTGTATGGCTTTATTAGTTGAAAAGTTTTCCAATGAAGGACATTGAGCATATCGTAGAAAAGGTTTCAGTCGTAGTCATCTGGACACTGTTTTCAGAATCAAGACGTTTCGGCTCAATTGAGAATGACTTCCGGATGGGAGCCGAAACGTCTTGATTCTGAAAACAGTGTCCAGATGACTACGACTGAAACCTTTTCTACGATAGAACACTCCTGGACGAATGAGGGACTACACCGTCTGACATTGAGCATAATTGATAAAATAGTATTGGAAACATCACGTCTTACAAATCTGTGCAGGTACCAATTCCAATTTTTCTTAACTTTAAAAGGCCTTCAGGATGCAACACAGACATTACAAGGCCAGGTTTGATTCTTTAAAATGTAAAAAAGTATTACAGCATTGACTAATAATTGACCCCTCTATTAATACAGACTCTGCAGGGACATTTTATTTCCTACTGGAAAATGTAGAGTTGCATGCTTATATTGCAACAGTCTCTCACCTCATTCCATTTGGGTTCAGTTGTGTATCGATACACTCTCGTCTTAGCTTTACTTGAAAAGAAGCCAAAGGAATCCACCTCCAATGTGCAGTAGAGATCTGATAGAGAGGAGAGGATTGAAAAGATATTACATTCAGAAAGTGTTCTTTGTGAACACATTACATAAGCCATTGAATTGGATAAATGTTAGATGTTAACCCCAGAAAGCAAATTATGAGGAATGAGGAATGAGTCACGTTCAATATGTCAAAATGTTTCAAGCATAGATCTCCAGGCAGGTGTGGTGCAAGTCAGTAAATATACCGCACCAGCAGCTGAAGAAATTCATTCTAAAAATGGAAATTCGTACAAATTGACCAGAAATTTAAGATGTAAAACTTCAAAGTTTAACCTAAAATGAGAAGTCTGAGTGAAACACATAATTCCATATTTCTCCACCAGAAAAAACTGCAAAACACTGTTTTCCACTGCTCCATGCTCACATCAAACTCATTTTGTCTGTATTTTCTGTTTATGGGGAGTGACTCACTCAAGCTCTGTTTGAGGCCGGAGGCAGAGTGGACGATTACATTCAGGAACCCGTTGAGACCGGGGGATTCATCCTCTGGAAAAACAGTCAGCGAGCAGAGAAAAAAAAAACAGACGAGGAGGGGTTAGAAAACCATGTAGATCTCTGTTTGTTTTGGAGCAGAATCAGACACGGACGTTAGGGATAAAACAGCCCTGTACAGTATGAAACATGTGGCTTAAACCTCTGTGTACTTTTTATCATAATTATTAATCATAATCATTTCTTTCTAGGGCAGTTTTTTTGGGGGGGGCATTTTATGATTTACAACAGTAACAATACTTAGCCCTAAATGCCTTATACTTTTACTGTGGAATTTCTACTAAATCCACCATGTGACAATGAGTAACTTACCTTCTTTATTGATGCTAAGTGGAATGTGGTGGACAGTCTGCAGTTTGACACAGGAGCTGGTCAACATTTGCAGCTCCATGGAAGTCAAGGAGGAGGTTTTGAAACCTTGAGGGAAGCAAATACATGAAGACTGTAAATTACTTTGTATATTGGTTTCTCTTTTGCTAAAAATGCAAGATGTTTTGCAAATGGGAAAATCTAGCTGTCACAAATAAAAAAAAGCTTAGTTTGGATGAGACATTGTCTCATAGGGACACTTACATTTCTTCTGCTGTTCCTTGATGACCTCCCTCCACTCTGCACGTTCATAGTCAGACGAAATCAGGAAACTGTAACTCTGAACATAAACACATAAAAAATGGCTGTTATTTCATCACCAATTAGTCTAGGGGAGAGGCAGGCTGAAAAATTAAAAGGACACATCATATGTGCAAATATACTATCTCAAAGGTTAAACTCTGCAGTCATGTACTGTATTCTCATCTAGCCAGCTTTAACAGATGTAAGATATCATACAGAAATCGCTCCACACTGATACAAGAAAGCCTGTAATTATGGATCACATCAAGGAGAATGACGCTTAAATAAGATCAGCGAGGGGATATTGTGCTGGAAATGAAGCGGAGGACGACGAAAAGGCAGTAAAATGTGAAGAACAGATGAAATATGGAGGAGAAGGGCGTATGGGGAGCAGTAGGAGGAGGATGATGGGGCAGAAATGATGATGAAAAAAGAGAATGAGGCAGTTAAAGCTGGAGAGTGTCATCACCTTGCCATTCTTGTTGTAGACTCTGAGAGGCATGCTCGGAGATGTTAACAGGAGCAGAGACTCCTGCTCAGAAAGCTTCTTCCTGAGACGGTCGATGACTTTTGAACCCTTGTTGGCTCTCTGAAATCACAGAGGTTGAAAAGTTTGACTGTGTGTGTATGTTTGTGTGGGAAACCTTACCTTGATCACCTTATATTGCTGTGGAAAAATTCTATATCCAACAAGTTGTGTGAAACTCTTTCAAAATCACAGAGGACAAACTTGCACCGTTGTGCCTCTACTATCGGTGTCTGTTAATCTGGATCAGTGCGCATCCACGCTACCTTCTCTCTCTGGATCTCACTGCGGAGGTGTGAGATCTTGACCTTCATAGCATCGAGCTCTTCATCGGGGACTTGGGGGATGGTAAGTGGCTCGGTCTCCTCCGGGCCCTGGAAGGTCAGCTCAGTCAGCGGGATGTACCACTTACTGTCATACTGTTGGTTTTTACTGCAGTGGGAGGAGGAGAGGAAAAGGAGAGGGGATGGATGGTGAAAGGTGAGTAAAAAATGAAGGACGTGGGGTGGATTGATAAAGATGGATAAAAGATGTGGACAGGAGACAGTGGAAAGGGGAGAAAAACATAAAGTAAAAGGAGAAAATTGGACAACAATTAAGAAGTAGGTTAACTGTGTTTGTGAAAAGACATCAACAGGACCTTTAGGAAAATCTTATGTATTTGTATTTTTAATGTCCATTTATGATGATGTTTTTATTACACAAGACTTTTACAAATATTTCTAGAAGTCTTATGTCAGGTCTCAGAGATCTCATTAATAGTTGGAATTTAGCAGAAGAAAGAAATTTCATTTGAGAACATTTATTTCAAACTGTAATGACACTACTACAGGTTGCTTGCAGTGTTGGTAATCTGTGTATTTTGGTGTATTTCACTGATTCAGTCTCTCTAACTTGGTGAGGATTAGATGCAAAAGCAGTCGCGTCTCTTACCCTCCGATCTGTTTCTTCAGCTTGGCGCAGAGCAGCAGATCAGTGAAGAGGAAGACATGCCGCAGCTTCCTGGCTCCCTCCACCAACTCCACCATGAAGCTGTCCCTCAGAAGCTGGCGGCTCTGTGGCAACAACAGACAACATTGGTGGGTCAGTGACACAAAGCTTTTGGTGTTGATAACTGAACAATTAGCTCATTAAAGAGGCACATGGCATGACCTGTCACACAAAAACGGTTGGTGTCAGTTGTTCCACTTGGTTGGCTGGTTGAATAAACATTGAAACTGTACTTATCAATGAAACTTAAACATATGAATATTCTTTTTAATATAGTAGTCTGTATTATGGAGGAAACAGCTTCTCAGCATACAGTATAATATTAGTGACAAGTCTTGGTAACAAATCTGTTACAACTTGTCAGACAGGAAACAGTTAGTTTGCAGTGCCTTTGCATTGGGGCTGCATCCTAAAGCTTCTCCTCTCTTCCCACCTTACCAGCCCTCTGTTACCAGCAAGGAACTTGGAGGAGATAAGGCAAAGAACAGTGTGGAGGAGAGGAGGATCCAAGGGAGACTGGATTTTAGTTTTACTTGCTACGCCATCATCAAAAATGCCCGCTTTACCAGATCATCAGTGGCAAAGCTCATGGGCTCAATATTAACCAAATTATTATCCACAAATGTGGAGGGGTTTGCATTAAATTGCATTGATTAAACTAATTGTGAGTTCTTTCTCACATTCTGGCATAATCATCAATTTCGAGGACACAGAGGAACGAATGAGGTAGCTGAAGCGAAGTAAGAGTGATTTTTGGAGCTCTGGGACTTATCACTGATGTCAGACTATGAAATGAGATGTGTAATACTGTCGTTTGCCAAAAGGGGGCAGTGATGTCATTTTCCAAATAAGAAAACACATTTACAAGAATGGACTTGGAACAAAAACAAGGAGCAGGCAAATGTATAACCACAACTCAATAGTAAGCGGTCCACTTTCACATGCTCATAACCTTGGTTTTACTTGTGGTGCAGGGTATAAAACGGTTAGGCAGGAGAGGTTTACTGTGAAAAAATTACATAATAAATAAGATTTTTATTTAAGTCAGCAGGCAAACAGAGCAGGTAGGCGACACAGACACAAAGGATTTTACAGTTCATCTACTGCCGCTCTCCAAACCAAGCAAATCAAAAAGTAGGTTGGACCACCAATATCTGCTAAAAAACCTTGAGTGCACATTTTACTAGTTTACATTTTAAACAAAATCTATTTTTCTTCACACGACACCTTAGCTTCACATGCAACCAGTAACCACCCCTTCCTATTCACTTCCATGTTGTTCCAGGGGCTACACAAGCACCCACCACGCTCCAAACCTAGCCAACCTTACAACACCCCCGCTGCAAGGCCATGAAGCATGACATCGCACTTGTTCAGAACCAATCACATCCCTATCTTCATCTTTGTGCTCTCCTGTCCCCTTCCTCCTCACCCTCCATCATGACCACACAGTTACTGTCACCGCCAGAATACACTGAAGTGGAGCTGATGCTTATATAGGAGAGGTTTATGTGCTTACAAAACCTGACTGGACATCTGCTGGCAAAGAGGAGGATCATGCTGTGTCACTCGGCGTTAACGCTTGTGCATGATGGATAGGGTGAAGGGAGGGTGACAAAGACAGAGAGAATGTGTCAGAGAAAGACATCACAAGGGAAGTGAATGGCTGAAAGGAAGTGGAGAGAAGGAGATAGCAAGAAGAAGAAATGAGAGAGACAGAGTAGCTCCCGATGGAATACATCTCATTCCTGCAGTTTCTTACTGTAGATACCAAACCATGTGACACGTCACCAAAGCAGCTCCACTGCAGTGAGCCATTGTTAAGGCATTTCTTTATGCACATGCAAGCACACCCACACACAAAAATCCTACAGCAGATTACAATCATGTTCTGATCCCCCGAAATAAGGATCTAACAGAAGTCTAATTCCTACTGGTGGATGTAATTATTCATTACCAGCTGGGTAATAAAGCCTGCAATGGTGACGGCCTATAATAGATAACTTCCAGATGAGTTGCTCTCTGTCTATCTGGCATTTTTCTCTAGCACAACTGGGATGCTACATCAGTCAGAACACACACAACAACTCACTCCTTCCTTTCCTGATCCACTTTGTGTTGTAATGCAGACTGAGATATGTTGAAATTGCTCATTGTAATGAGTCTGGTAAGCATTTACTGTTCATGTTCATCATTCAGACTCCATCTTTGGGTGATGGGACTTTGATGCCACAAGAATGGCACATCTATGAAGTCATTCCACATGTAATATAATCCCCTGAGGATATTTTCTAACTAGAATGTAAAACAAGGCTCCATCTTGCCTTTCTTCTATCAATCTACATGCTGTCATGTCAGTCTATATTTAGGACGTGTCCTGAACAGTAGTTAGAGTAAGACATTGGTCATTTGACATATTACTCAAATACAACATTAAATTGAAGGAAGTACATCCAAGATAAGGCCCCAACAGATGACGTGCTCAGGGAATGTCTCAGGCAATGGGGAACAGAGGAAGACGTGCTGGAGGAAGGACCATCATGGGAGGACAAACCCCTACACGGGATGTACCACCGGAACATAACTGAAGTGGCTGATATCAAGAAGTCCTACCAATGGCTAGAGCGGGCTGGATTGAAGGACAGCACAGAGGCACTCATCATGGCTGCACAGGAGCAGGCCCTGAGCACCAGAGCAATAGAGGCCCAGATCTACCACACCAGACAAGACCCAAGGTGTAGGCTGTGCAAAGAGGCCCCTGAGACAATCCAGCACATAACTGCAGGGTGTAAGATGCTGGCAGGAAAAGCATACATGGAGCGCCATAACCAAGTAGCTGGCATAGTGTACAGGAACATCTGCACTGAGTATGGACTGGAATCCCGAGGTCAAAGTGGGAAACACCTCCAAAGGTGGTAGAGAATGACCGAGCCAAGATCCTGTGGGACTTCCAGATCCAGACTGACAGAATGGTAATGGCGAACCAGCCTGACATCGTGGTGGTTGACAAACAGCAGAGGAAAGCCGTTGTGGTTGACGTGGCAATACCAAGTGATGGCAACATCAGGAAAAAGAACATGAGAAATTAGAGAAGTACCAAGGGCTCAGAGAAGAGCTGGAGAAGGCCTGGAAGGTGAAGGCAACAGTGGTGCCCGTGGTCATCGGAGCACTCGGGGCAGTGACCCCCAAACTGGAGGAGTGGCTACAGCAGATCCCTGGAAGAACACCAGACATCTCGGTCCAGAAGAGTGCAGTTCTGGGAACAGCAAAGATACTGCGCAGAACCCTCAAGCTCCCAGGCCTCTGGTAGAGGACCCGAGCTCGAAGGACGAGACCACCCGCGGAGGGTGAAGGACAAAGTTATATATATATATATAGAAAAAAGACAGAGAGTCCACAGCCATGCTAGCGTTGTTAGGATGTACTCTACACAGCAGAGCTTTGAGCCAAATTGTAATGTTTGCCATTGTCACCATCTTAGTTTAGCGTGTTATGATGCTAACATTTGCTAATTAGCACTAAACACAAAGTACAGCTGAGGCTGAATGTCATTAGTTTTGCAGGTATTTGGTCATAAATCAAAGTACAGTATTGGAAAAATGGAAATTTGCTGGTAAGTGTTGAGATATTTAAATGGATATGCGAAAACTTTGACCTGCTGGTGCTGCTAGATGAAAAGCCAGGGGATCACCACAGATCACACAGGATTCATCGACTGGACACCATTGATATCTGTACCAAATCTTAATGACTGAGGCATTTCATTAAAACCCAGAAAAGTCAACCTTATGGTGGCGCAAGAGGAAAAGACAGTAGGCCACATCCTCTACCTGAGATTTGCAATACTGCCGCACTCTTGTTGTACGATTTTGTAATTTTTATACTACTTTATTTTCATATTTGTATAATTACTTCTTTCTTCTGTATGTATTCTCCTCTCCTAACTTTCTTTTTCACTTTTCAAAGAGTAACTGCACCCAGTCGAATAATCTGGCTTGCTATGCCAAATAGTGGTGTGCTTTCCACACCCTGTGCAGCAGTGATGTAGCGTGGCACTATGGTACTACGCTACATCACAGTTGGCTGTGGTCACTGTTTCGACAGACCACACCTGACCACACCTAGTTGTGCTGTTGGATGTGGTCAGAGGTTCAAGGGACTTACAGTATACCTTTCAACCCACAAAGACCAGTGCAGCTATGTTTTTCCTCCTTCCAAAATCTAGCGTGGGGTTACTCTTTAATTTTTTTTTTTCTATGGATGGTAATGTGTATATCACTACACGGCTTTGAATCTTGAACCTTAGATTTGGAAGTGACATTGTTATCCAACAAGCTAAAATCTCCTGCGATAATCATGATGAGTCAGCAGTAAATTCTTAGACTGGACTAGATAATTGATTGGATTATTGAACAAAAAGTACAACAGTAGATTAGGTTGGATTACTATACAGAAAGTACCCTAACTGACAAACTACTAACACTGACTCATGCAGATTAAAATGAAGGGTCAGCAGAATTGTTTTACACAGGAGCTTCTAGATTTGTCTTTTTGTTCAGGTAAGTGAACTGGACTTGAAATGACCAACTGAGAAACTACGGCTAATCAAGCTTCAGTGATAATCCTCTCCTCCATTGATCTCAAGATAAAGAGATAAAGTAAAGGGAGGGATAACAGCTAGATTAGAGATTTACAGGCTTGTAAAGACTGTGTGGGAGTGAATGGGAATCATGTGCTGGGATAAAGCAAGACTGGCCACTAAAATACTGCAGCACAAAAGCATCTGTTTAACATGCACATTCAAATCAGTCATTAAAAAACCCTCAACAAAGGTTTTGCGTTTTGATCATCAAATCAGAATTAAGATCTTATGAATATTAATTTTTGAGTTGGCACAGAAAAAAGATTTATGTAAAAAATAGCCTCGATAATGCTGTTCTCATAAGTTTTATTATTTTAACACTGAATTAAGGGTTTGACACACTCATTGAATGCTTGTAGGTGCTTATTTAATCAAGGTTCATTGTTTTATCTTTGGATGCAGACACATATTCCAATTGAGGCTCATTCCTACTGTACATCAGTAATCTGATGAATTTAAAAATGTGCTTGTGCTGCTGCTTTGCTCTGCTACTCAGGAAAAGACATCCTTAACAAACCAGCTGTCTCAGCGCATCAGATGACATTTTCATAATATTGAACAGCCAGTAGGAGAAATGTGACTTTCTCCATTTCTCATAATAGCTGACCAGAACATCAGCAACACCGATTTGGAAGGAGAGCGACGTGAGGCGGAGCACGCTGACTGCACAGAACGTAGATTAAATATTGACCATCTCCTGTAGGAGCATGGCTGAGAGCGTGTCGGCGAGTAATGGCATGAATTTACAAAAAATCCATGCTTATATTTAGAACACACGCTTGAAAGGGCATCTCTGCGCTTAGTTGGTGTGTATGTGTAAAACAATGTGTGTATATGGGGACGTGTTTGTGTAATGATAGAGGGAAAGAAAGATGTACCGAGAGATGAAAGTGGTGTAGATGAGTGTGTGCATTTCTACTCAAAACACACACACACACACACACACAGAGTCACATCAGGAGCATATCTTTCCCACAGGCAAACAAAGCAGAGCGAGGACGTGAATTGAGATTTAGGGAGCGCCATCATTTGCATTTTAATTAAGCAGCTTCTGTTTGTCCCCTCCCCTCATCTGGTCGGGCCTGGGCCTCTGGGGGCTACTTGTGCTGCTCTGCTCCTGCATGCCTCCACTGAACAAAACAACAGGTTACTCGCTAGTGTGTACACATAGAGGGTAAGAGTAACGCTTAAGCACTCCCTAAATCCTCTACATTTCAGGCCAGATCATAAACGAGCACTGTGTCCTCTTTCCTATTTCCTATTTTTTCCTACACAAATCCTGCAGTCATCCAGTTTGTGTTGGCATCACATGAACAAAGGATAATGAGGGTAACTCCTTTACTAAGTTAAACCATCAGCTCTATCAAAGGCTTGAGTCCCTCGTTGGACATCTGAAGGCACAGAACAAGTATAGTCATCAACATTGTAATGCTGATAATGTGCACAGACATCGCAGAGAAATTGGAGCACAGATTCAGCTTCAGCAGAGCAACAGTTTAGGAGGGTGAGAGTGTGCTGACTTTGGTAGCTTATACCTCATAACTCAAATTACTTGACCGTTTTATGTAATTATAGATAATAAAACAGCATTACAAACTCCTCTACTACAAGTGATAAAAGTTTTATTCTTGGCTGAAACAATCTCTTGGCTTAAGCACCGTCCTCCTCATTGAATGCAAGACATCAACTTCTCAGCTTCCCAGGTAATGACAGCCTTTTGATGACTGAAGCGAGCTATATGTTGCAGTTCAGTTGGTCAAATGCAGACAAAAACCTCAGGCATATTATATACTCTGTCTATGGTACGATATAATGAGCCCCATCGATTTCCATGTGCTGCTTTCATGTATCCACAATAAATATTTGATGACTGGTGTGGAGGTCTGGACAGACTGGAATAAAACTGAGGCCTGTGGGGATAGGAGGGGACGTGTGTGTGTGTGTGGGTGTGTGTACATGTTCAAAGGCAAACAAGAGCAAGAGAAAGGGAGCAAGTGATTGGAACAGAGATTAGGAAAGTGTGTGTTTGTGTGTGTGTGTATGTATGGAAAGCGTGCAGTAATGACCCCTCTGTGAGCAGAGGGAGGAGTCGGCACAGCCTTTTTGCTCGTTCGCTCCCACCCTCCATTTATGAATAATTAACTTGGAATCTGCCAGTCAGAGCGGACCAGTGGCTCATTACAAGGCATTATGTACGGCAGTGTCACGCAAGCTATCAATCAAGAGGCATCCATTCATGTGCGTCAAGTCATCTCCGGGGGTAAGAGCGACAGTGGGGGGTAGATTGTGAGTGAGTGTGTGTGTGTGTGTGTGGTTGCGTTTGGGGAGATGGAGGGATGGGAAGCCACAAGAGAAACACAGCAAACAGAGAATCACCCTCAACTAGGCAACCCTGGTATGACCATATAAGGGCATGGGCTATGCATTAGGCTGCAGATTGGCGGCCCCTGTACAATCATTTGGCAGTGACTTCAAGGTCATTTTAGAGGGCGGGGTCATGACATTATTGTGCTCAACATCAGAGCTGGAAAGAGTTAAACTGATGAAAAAATGACTATTATCTACATCTTTACTATCCCCTGTCTGAGGAAAAGTGGAGGATATAGATTGCTTTGAATCCCCTTTGGGTCTTATTAGAGTTAAAATGACATCTAAACCTAAGGGTCATAATATTTGATTTCTGAAAACACAATAAAACTATTTCCTGCTGTTTCCTTTATGGTGCAGCAATACCAGTGTTGGGTTGCAAATTCAGAATGTAGCCAGTTACATCAAATGTACGTACTGTATGGTTATTTGCTCTGGTTCATAGTCATGTTGTCAAAAATACATTAAAACGCAAACATGTTAAGCCACAACACAACATGTAATAAGCACGCTGTAACCCCCAACAACACAGTACAAAAACTGTAATTTCTGTCTGCTGCTTAACTTTCCTGTCAGGTCTTTCAGTAACCCCAGACTACTTTATTTTAGTCCAGTAAATTAGTGCGCACTACAGCCAAGTAACATATCACACTGCCTATCAGCTGTTAGAAGAAGAGCATGGCAATAGGGTATAAAACTGGGCTACAGAATGTGGCTCATTTCAGTCATCTGCTGTTTTGTAAATCTCTGAACGCTCACCTCTCCCTTCTTGACAGTCATAGACTGGCGTCGGGGAGTCGTCTCCTCATTGATGCTGGACAGGAAGTTCTGGGAGATCCGCAAGGCGTCCTGCAGAAGCGGGTGGTCCGGGTGGCTGGTGGGTGTGTGTTTGAGCAAGTCCTGGAGTACAGCAGTAGATGGAGAGATATTAAATCAAACAAAAATGTCCAGGTAAAAGAACACATAGTATGCACACAGACATACTAAAACATTACAGCACAGTACATATTACTATTGGTCATTCAAATACGCCCCTCTTTTCTTTTCCTTTTTAGCTCTTTGATACATAAGAAGTTGAGTCATCCTCTTACTCAAAACTATTGCCTAAAATGCACCCCTGCTGTAAACAGTATGTATAGGTTATTACGTTTGCAATAAAGCCCTGAATCCTATCAGTAAATGGTAAATGATTACATAAAAAGGTCACATATCTAATCTGTAATCTGTCACATATTCAGCATTACAATTATATTCTTTCTCTAATTATATTTCTTTACAGAGACTTGAGTTGAGTACAGATAGAGAAAATGTTTTATCGAGATGGTGACAAAGCAGATTTGTAAGAAATACCTGAAATAAAAAACAATTACTTTCAATATTCTGACAATGTTGGCAAACAAGCTGCAGGTTGGGTTTTGATCACCTGTGTCATGCCTTCTAGGGCTAATTTGTGAGCAACCGAGGCAATTATTAATACACGCCAGAGCACGATTGTGACGTGACATTATTAAGATGTGTGGCCGCTTCAGTGCTCACTCTTAACTTACATGAAGCACCAATGTGCTGCGAGTCACTCTGTCCACTGGTTTATATAGCAAAGCTGTACATGAAAAGAAGAGAAATCAGATTGAATTGTTTATATGACTGAATTACTATAATATGCTGTATGTAAATAATTTAAACTAGCAAGATGTGACTGACCCTCTAGAGAGTTCTTGGCCGTCTGGTCCTTCGAGTCCTTGGGGCTCCTCACCTTCAGGTTCTGTTTGGAGACAAAAGGCAGGCAAGTTGAGAACCCCTATAAAAAGACCATTAAAAATCAGTTCAGTACAGTTAAGCAATATGAAAACATAGTGAGGTTATTAGCCATGCTCTAGCACTGAGGTCATCCACTTCCAAATTAATTATGCCATCCTCAGCAGCTCCCCCCCCCCACCATCTTGCTCAAATGGCTCAAAAGTCATGCATCATTACTTAGGCCATTAACAACCCTCCATGATGAATTCCCCATCCTGCATGTAGACACCAGCCTCAACGCTAACTGGCAGACCTCATAAAACATAGACGAAGGCTGATGGTGTATCTGAAATTGCCACATGCTTGAAAAAATATAGGAAGAAAATGTACTAAAAAGAGCTCCAAGACTCAGACACCAGACTGCTGAACATACTGTTCAACCCTGGACTTCATTTTTATCCTGCTAACCTAAAGCTAATCAAGTAAGAGTTGTACATTTTCTCCATTTTAATGTACATACTGTAGTTCAAATAAGCCCCCCACAACAAGTAACATTTATAGTGTTGAAACATCCTTTTTAAAGGCTGCATCTGAAGCTATTTTTGTGGCTGCTGGACAAACAGAAAAATCCCCAAATCTTTGAAAAGAGCTGTACTGTCTGAACTTTCACAATTCCCAACAAAAATATAACACTCTTAGGAATGTAGATTACTAGTTTAAACCAGAGTCAATTTTGTTATGTCAGCCTCCAAAACTAGATTTGAGGCATGAGAATAAGTGCTTTCAAATCTAGTTTGTCTGTGATAAAAGAAATTGTTTTCCGCCACCGAAGCTGTTGGAAACTTGCGTTTGGGGAAACGATAAATGTACAAATTTATTACGCTGTCAAGGCTCATCTACAGTCAGCGTAGGTGATACTGAGCTCATATTTCCCTGGTCAGCGATGAGAACGAGACCAAGCTACAGAAATTACCAACAATTATCCTCTGCATTGTCCCATTTAACTGATGTACACACATGTGTAATGTAAATGTGTAAATCTACACATGGGCACACACACACACACTCACACAAAGTTGCCTCTGGCTGCATTTGTGCAGAAGTATTCAGCAGGACATTCAAATTTAAATGCAGGGAAATGATAAAAGCTGCGTGGGTGAATAATGGGAGAGCAAGTACAGTACATCAGGGACAAAACTGTTAAGCAGCTGCAAAATAGACTCTTTCTATACAACCTCTCAGAAACAATTCCTTTCCCTAATAGTGCATAATTTAACACTCTGTTGTAAGTCAGTTATGTTCTTTGTCATTTTTGTGTGACTGGGTAACACAGCCTTGCTCTCACAAACTGTCCAGCTGCCGTGACACGTTGATCATCCTGAAATAATAGTAATCATAGCAACCACACTAGAGATCTACTGCGCTACACTGCTTGGTGACTTTCATTATCACAACATACTAAATGTGCCGTAGCAGTAACACATTGCATTGTTGGTGCACAACGTTTATATTGTATTCCGTAAACTGTATCATTTCAATCAGTGATTGGTGAACAGCAAATCAGCAAATGTGTGTCATCAGCAACTGTGGAGAAAGGAAAGTTGCACAAAAACAAACAAGTGTGTAGGAGGAGGATATCGCCAACCTGACCCTTATCTTTTAGAGTACAAGCAGGACTTATGGGAGTTCAACAAACAATTTAGTGTAATGGTGGTGAAAATAACTCCTGTGATAAATGTTCTACTGAACGTATACTTACTTTTATCTAAATTAGATACAGCATTGCTCCATACAGTTTCACAAGTCACACAACTTGTGAAACTCAATTGGATAATTAGCTGGTATGCAGGGGGTTAAGTGTTTGACTGACTGATTTTACACGGTGGTAAAATGATCCCATAACTGAGATCACAGCTTCAGCCTTTGCAACAGCTTTGAGATAGAAGCCAAACCAGTAACTGTTCCCTTTAAGTCCAATTCCTTTGCCCACATTTACAGTATAGCTTTCAATAAAAACACACATTTTTATCCCTGCTTGGCATTGTTATCCATTCTTTCCTCATTGTTATCCATTCTTACCTCAGAGATTTCAGCAAACTGTGTGTTAGCCTGGCAGCACTTCTCTGCCGTCTCCACAGCCAGCTCATAGTTGTCCACAAATGCTCTGTAAACTCCTAGCTGGCTGGCCTGAAAGAAAAAGAAACAGAGGAGTGATGTGAAGTTCACTTTTTTATCAACAGATTAGACATGCTGAAATGTCTGTCAGTGACTGTGATTTGTGAAGAGATTGTTCTGCCTGCAAACCATCCATTAAATCAAAAATAAATGTTTAATACATTGACTTTAAACTCTAAGTAAGCTTCTATATAGGATAAATAAATAGCTGGCAAACAGCATTCCTTATGCTCTCAGACAGAACAGTTCATTGTAAAGACAGTAAAAGCAATGAAACCCACAAAACAGTCTTTCAGTCAGAGGCTCAGACACATTCAAAAACAGTCCTCTTCACTACTTCCTTTTCTGTCTAAAAATAAGACAAGATTCCTTTGCCTTTATTCATCCCCAGAGGGGAAACTGAGGTGAAAGGACAGAAATAAGTACAGATAAATAATAATAAGTAGTATATGATATAAGAATAGAAAAACTACACAAGAGCAATTAAACTCAAGGCAAGGAAAGCAGTACACAACGACCAGTGTTGTACTTAATCTAATAGTGAAGTACTGTCTCAAGTGAAGTGACATGGAGGTGTGATTAGTAGCAGCAAAATACCAAGAGTGTGTGTTGTCAAGTCATTTTTTTCATTTATTTATTTTTTCCTTGTACACGCAACTAATGAAAAGAGCCAGACAAATGGAGGCACAGCAGCATAATGTAGCCTGCTCTTCATGGTCAGTCAGTACCTTTGTTTGAACTGTTATTGTCAAGCCTCCATTTTAAGAAATGAGTATAGTTGTGAGAATGCTGGAGAGCCCCGGTGAATCGCTTCATTTCTCATGTTTTGTTAAAATCCAAACTATGGACATCACAAATAGACACATCTTAACGATAGACAATATAAAGTCCACCTTGACCTTCTCAGTGTAACTTTGAAAATGCTAAATTGCAATAGTGGGTAGATGTATAATCCTTGAAATTTCATATCTGAGACAGGAGATTCAGTCCAGTCAGCCGTGTCTGAGAGACTGTATATGACTTGCAGACAATTGAACGGAACAGCCAGCAAAGGAAAGACACGGATCACGGTCACAACAACAGCATGTAACTACGGTGCTCCCCGCAGCCGTTGCCTTGGCAACCAGCAAGACCTGCACTGTGATGGGGTGAGTAATTAATGATTGGTGTAACAGGAGGCTATGAAAGCACATTTAGGAAGCTGGATGGCGGAATAAAACTCCACCAAACGCTGCCTGCCAGCGCTGCGATCCATCTCGACGGTGAACAAAAGGACAATCAATTCTCCTGAACAAAAGCCAACGGAGGAGAGAGTACAGTGAAGACGGGCTTTGTGTGTATTGTCGAGAGCCACACACACACACACACTCTCACACACACTTCTAAAAAGAATACCAAAAACCACAGAAACCTTACCTTAGAGTATTGAATACATGAGCTCTTCATGGCCTAGCTTATTGCTATATTTCCGACCTTTTATCCCCATACAAGCCTGTGTGGAGCCTCAGTAATTTGGGCAGATGTTGTTCGTCCTTTCCAGAGACCAGGCTTAAAGGGTAATTCAGTTTATTACAACTTGGGTCTTACTTTCATAGTTCTGGCCATCACTTCTATCTGTTATGATAGCAATGTACTTATTTCTGAGATCTGGGAACATGGCAACAGCGCTATAATGAAATTCAACGGGCTAGAAATGAGTGGTGATCAGACAGGTTGTAAACAAGAAAGTTTAGCCAGATTATCGAAAGCTAGATTATTTGGAGGTCAAAACAAAAGTGATAATAATCCCTCATTGCACAAGAAAACTCTGCATGCACAACTATGGTAAGTACAGTAGGTCAAAGCTGAAATAGGAAGTTGGTCTATGATGGATGTACACAATGAACAGTTTGAGTAAAATTGTGAACATCTGCCTTTGTTTTCTAACCCTCATGTTAGAAAATGTCCTCATGTTATTGTTTCTGATAGGAATGATGGCCAAAACTATAAAAGCAAGACTCAAATTGCAACAAACCAGAATTATCCTTTAAAACTAGGGGGCACAGAGCCTTTACAGTCAGTGCCCTGAGGCACTGAAACAACCTGCATCAGGAAGTAAGACTGGCTGAGTCAGTGCTTATATTGTTAATTTTTAATTTGTTGCCTTGTGTGAAGCACTTTATAATTAGATTTTTGAAAAGTGCTCTACAAATAAAGGACTACTACATCTGCAAGCCAATAACTGTTCTTGTCTCAAAATGACCTCATTCATCCCCCTTACATCCTATTTTCAGACATTGCCCTGAGCTTCCTAACTTGATCTTTGCTGTCATGGGGGGGGGGATCAATTCTGGCAGGAATGTGAAGTCACAAGTTTTCTAAAGATCATTTACACTTATTATGTTCTCGCTGGCAGTTACAATGTGTGTATGTGTGGTAGATCTTAAAAAAGTTTTTAAAAAAAACCCAGCATCAGCTATAAGGCTGCATGCCACGGGCCACCTGAAATTAGTACCTCCTTTGTTAACAAATAATTGTCCTCATTTGTGTTTTTCAATTACTCACTGATGAATTTCAGGCAGCAAAATTGTTCCAAAATGGATCTATATATGTGTTTTGCACATACATCCACACACTAGGAAGAAGTAAAATGGAGGTAGGCGAGGAGTAAAGCAATTTTCAAAATCCTGCAATCCTGTGTCCTGCCCTGGGCCACACAATCTGCACCACAGCGGAGGCCATTCAGAGCGTGACATTTTGACTGTGGAGAGAACAGAGAGCCCGAATGTCTGCCAGCCACATCCACAGAGCCGCACACAACGCCGTGAAGGCTTACCGAGTGTACGGCTGCAGCTACAGTATCATAGCAGAAAATGGCTTTGGGTGATGAAAGAAACTGCTTGGGTGTTTGGATTTCTCAGTTCAGGATTTGTCCTATGTGAGAGTGTGGATGTGTGTAATCCACAGCGGAAAACAACATTAAGAAAACAGCCTCATGACAGACCCCAACCATTCATGAAAAGACTGGATTTAGCCACTTGGTTTGTACGGGAGTTCTAACCAGAGTGAAATATTTTCTTACAGAGGGAAGAAGCATTTCTTAGTCTACAACGATATAATGATATAAATAGACAGAATTAGAAAGGATAAGACCCTTCATTTGCAGGTAAAACAAGTCTACAGCTATGCTAGCAGTTGAACAGTGGTGCTTTGAGCACAATGCTAACATCAGCATGCTAACATACTCACCAAGGCAATGTCAACATTCAGATGTTTTGCAAGTATAATGTTTACCATGTTCACAGTCTTAGTTTAGCGTGTTAACATGCTAATATTTGCTAATTTGCACTAAGCACAAAGTACAGCTGAGGGCATGGTACATGAATGTCTATACCAAATTTAATGTCAGTCCATATCATGGTTGTTGAGACAGTTCACACAAAACCTCATGGTGGCGCTAGAAGAAAGGTCTGCGAATCACGAAAGTGATTTTAATTCTAAAATGCAGTGACCGAAAGAAAAAAGCAGAATTCTCACATGCTTGGATGTCTTTATGAAATTTTAGTCTGGAAAGCATTCACTGAGATTTGATGAAGCGTGGGTGAAGCTATGGCGACTAGCCACCCCTCAACTTTTTAATCTTGTGAACAATAACTTCAACCAGGTTATGTAGATACAAAATTTTAAATGGTATGCCATCTGCATGGTCTATTTCTCACCTCAGCTTTATCCAAAATCTGATTTTGGTAGACGGTTGCAATGAAATTTGACAAACCTTACGCAAATCCAAAGGAAGCCCAGCGAGATGCAAGTAAGGATGTATCAGCAAATGAGAGCAATTGTCAATCAGTCAAAGAAAATGTCCCACACCCATATAAATCTTAGCAATCCTTCTGAACCACAATATAGTCTGTTCAGATAATATAAGTATTAAGTATTTGTGAGGACAAATGAAAGATCAAGAGGCATTCTTTGTCTTCTTCTGTAAATTCACAGAAGGCTTTTTTGGTCCACCACCTCAAACACACAATGTTAGTTTATCAGTTTGCCTGTCTGTCTTCATGATGTAAAACCTTCACTTTGCCGCTGTGCATGAAGTGTGTGTTTAGGAAGAGCAGGAGCACGAGTGTGATTTAGCCCTATTTTCAGCCTTCAAACACACTTCTGACACTCATGCTCATAACCTGTCAGTGACGCTTTGCCTCTTCCTCTTTTCTCTGCGTCTCTCGCCTTCCTTGTTCTGATGTTTTATGATTCCTAAAGCCCGTCTGCTCCCCTCACAGATTTCAGAGTCATGGTGAGACAGCTCTATCAGAGCTGCAGCAGCCTAAATCTACTTGCATACCCTACTCTTATCCTCTCTCAACCCTCCCTCCCCCATCCCTCGCCTGTATCACCTCCTCTACTCTCATCTAATCTCTTCCACCCTCCTTCCCTCCCTCCCCACCTCCTAACGGAACGGCTGTCATGTAGCCTTTTTTCCTTTTTTTCCCCCTTTTTGTAGGCTCAGCATCTTCTCCTCCTGATTTTTATTAACTACTATCTGGAGACAGGGAGGGAATTTGGCCGAAACTGTGTGAGCGTGTGTGTGTCTGTGTGTGTGCATAAAAGCACCAGTGTGTATGTACAGTAAACATGTGTGTGTACATGTTAGGGAGGAAGCGCGACAAAGACAGCCACACTCCAGATTGGAGAGGTTGATAGAAAAAGTGTAAATAGAGTATTTTGTTAGGCTGATGTAATGGTTGAGGCCAGACAAAGAAAATAGGTAAACGTACGCTCCGTCTCCCAACTGAAGCCCGTACGACAGAGTGCGTTTCCTGTTTTGGTGTGATCTCCTGGTCGACTCGAGTTCACCTATGTTCACCTTTAACCTGTGAATTCTAACAGTTGACCAATGAAAACACTGATGCACTGTGCTTGGGAATAGAGAAGTCAGTGGTGTGTCATCACCATAGTTTTTACAATATTACACTATCAGAATACTAACTGCAGCATTGCTCTCAAACACTGTAAACTGTCTACAATCACTTTGCTCAATATTTATCTTTTTTACCCACACCAGAACCATGACATTAAATTTTTTTTCAAGGCTGAGTGTGAGGCAGTTTTGTTGGATAGAAGGCGAGCTTTTAAAGAAACTATTTAATAACAACTGGATTATGACAGTAAAAGATACAAAATAAATCTTTCAAATTTCTTAGCTTAGCCCCAAGGGGAGCCTCCTGAGATAAACTGATAAGAGTGTGTGTGCGAGAGAGAGAGAGAGAGAGAGAGAGAGAGAGAGGGTTCCTATTTATAGCAGCTTCTTCGAGACACAAAGCACACTGCAGTGATGGCCTCAGCTGCCTGAGGCAGAAAGGCAGCATTGTGAAACATGGCTGCACCTCCCTCTCTGTGTGTGTGAGTGTGTGTGCATATGTGTGTATATGTGTATGTGTATATGCGTGTGTGTTTGAGCACAAGTGAGTATGAGGAGGAGAGAGGGAGACAGGGAGAGTGAGGGAGACACTAGTGGGAGAGGAGCAGTATTTGGGAGAGAATTAACAAATGATTCATTGTGGGTTAATTGACCCATTGTGAAAATGATTAAATAGACCCAGTGCACATTTGGCCCCGACATCCTTGGCAGAAACTACTGGAGGGCAGAGACAGAGAGCAAGCGGCTGTTGAGGAGGAAATAGAAAGAAAAAGGACGATTCAGATTCAATTTGTCTAAATTTAAAATGATAAAGAAGAGCATCACTACAAAAATCGAATCTACATTATTTTTAATTGGTTTATTGAATTACGCTGACAGGTCCTACGTCTGAAAGCCTCCCAATTGAAGAAACGACATTACTTTGAGTAATAGCACAGGTTTTGCTTTGGGTCCGCATCTATAGGTCAGAAAATGCAGCTGTAGCACCCTGAATGTCTTTTCTAATACTGTCAACTTTTTTGGGTGCCCACTGTTGTCACTTTGATTAAGGGTAACAGGCAGGCAGTTACACCCAGGGACGTTTCTGCAGTCATGTGCACAGACACACAAACTACAACCCCAAACACCCCATCCCTTTCACTAATCTCTTTCTTTTTCCTCACCAGTTTCTGGAAGAGGTCCCCGACTCTCTGGTGGTGGCTCCACTGCTGGACGCGGGGCAAAAGTCCGTCGTAGAACTCCCTGTGGATCTCATAGAGCTCAGGCACTTTGAAGAAGATCGTTTCTATCTGGGCCACAGTGAGCACAGGCTGCGACGTCGTAGCGGCAGCTTTCAGAGGCTTCATAGGCTGAGAGGAACAAACAGTGGAGATGATAGGTGTGAAAGTTGCTTTTGCAGGGCATCTTGTACATACATTTAAAAAAATGTATCTGATCTGTATCTGTAAAGCAAGCCCAAGTACCCTCAATCATATTATCTGACTAGGAACAAAACACTGGCTGCATAAATTGGAAGTACCATTGTTGGTACCAGTGCTGGCTGAAGATTGTAGCATATAGCCTACAAGTGAATTTTTGGACACATGTGAATGCTCTTAACTATAGTACATAACTACAATGTTTTGACTGATTCAGGTTTTAAGTATACAATGTAATTTGACAGGTTACATCTGCCTCTTATTCATCTGATCTCAGACATGCTCTACTACGTTGGTTTTTTTGAAGCCAGACTATGAAACTTTTTTTTGTTGGACTACAGCCTTACTTGGTCTGGGATAATCAGTAGCTTATAATGAAGGTTGGCAAACTTTAAATGGACATTACTCCATTAGTTTGCTGTCTTTATGACCTTTTTCTACTTGCATGACTGTTCTAGCTTGTCAGATAAAAATTTAAATGGTTTTGTCATAAAAGTAAAAAGAAGTTAATTTATTATGGCAAACAGTTGCTTATTTACACATCCAGCAGACACAGAGCAGCATTAGCATTCATTTGTTTCTGGCCACCTGATGAATGTAGGTCCAAAATTTACTCTTCTTCTAGCTCTGTTTCGGTCCTCACGAACTCCTGAAAAAAATACATCTGTCTCTTTAGCTCCTAAATGCTCCACTATATTATGTTCACCAGCTAATCAGTAACTTTGTCTGCTGTTTGATGCTGAGTGGGTAATATACAGTGGTTTAATCAGAACTTTTTCACAGAAAACAGCTGCAGTGAATCAAAACAGTAAAGTTGCAGGCCAAGAAACCAAAACAATTAGCTGAAAGATGCTAATATGCTCCGTAGAGCTGAGCGGAACTGCAGTAGGTTTGTCACTACGAGTGACACCTTTCACATTACTTAGTGTAGTCATTTATTCAATTGTTGGTATAAAGGTAATGATCAGGGCAGACTTACAACAAGTGACTGAAGAAATTCTCTGGAAATTATGGGAAATTGAATGTGCCATTATCCTGTGATTTCCACTTGTGGCTGTTCAGTAAAAGTTACATAGTCTCACTTTACGGGTGGGTGATATTATTGATTTGCAACATTGCTTGCACTGGCCTGATACAACATATTAAAGGGATAGCTACCATTGTAAAAATGGGCTCTTCTCATGGTATATACTTTCATATCACTAGACCCTGGAATGTTTCATGTGTCTTTCTTAGTTACATTTTGGTTTCATTTTGGTTTTTTATTTCTACATCTACAGCAAAAGCCAGCCAGTAAATAAGGATTCATCTTGTTACCATGTTCCATTCACATTTTGCTAATGCATCTAGTGGCACCAAATGAAATTCAGCGTGAAGAATCTTATCATTAAATAATTACAGACTTATGTCAAAAAAGTCCATACTGAATACTCAATTTGCTTAATCAATCGGCCTACCGCTAATAGGATTCTTCTGTATAATATTGCTATATGTAGTGTGTGTGTTCTCACCAGCAGCAGTGCCTCCAGGTGACTGAGGTATGTTTCCTCGGTGGCCAAGATCCCAGAGAGGACCCACTTCCTCATCTCCAAACCTTTTTCCAGATCACATTCAGTCTGTAACAAACACACCGACATATAATAATAAAGTTAAAACAATATCCAGCAATACAATAGTATGAACACCAATTAATCCAATCATGTATGTGCCCACTATTTTTTTTACTTATTCTTTAAATAAGTGGTCTTAACTGCTTTCACACTAGGAGGCACACATTTTTTTGTGTCTGAGGCATGAAGACCATTCAAAGCATAGTATTCGTTATATCATCTGGTAAAAAGACCTCTAATATGACTTGTTTCTAAATCGCAAGTTGAAGTGTTCCCAGTTCTTTGTTGATCTTGAATCTCCTGCAAGGTTGCTGTTCATGAGTGCCACAGTTGAGAAAATCAAACAGCAACAATTGCACCTTCTAGAAATCCTCCCTGGTTGCCTCCCCATTCCCCTCTGCCCGGTCAAAGCTCACTGAGGAGTACGGACATGAAAGAAAACAGAGAGACAGAGAGATTCCTCGGGCTTTCTTGTTTAACCACGAACTCTGAAATAACTCAAACAGGCAGGGTCTCCCGTGGGAGCAAGGTTGGCATATAAATATGTGTCTGTGAGAGAATGTGCAAGCGCCAAGTACGCATACACACACACACACATACACAGTGAGCCCAGGTTGGGACGTGGAAGCTTCCAGTCCTTCAGGCTATGAGGAGGAGGAAAGAGAGAAAACAGGGAGGAAGAGTGAGAGAGAATGACATAGAAAGAAGAGAAGAAGAAGAGACGGAGAGGAAAAGCAAGACAATACAGATTCAGTGTAATTAAGAGAGAAGAGAGAGAAGAAAGACAGCAAAATATCATGATGACATAATGACGGGGAGACAAAGATAGAGGGTAGGACTGCATGTTTTATATATCTGACAGTCTAGAAAGAAGAAAGAGAGTAAGAGCAGGAGATAAAATCAAAGTTCCAACCCAAAACTTGGAGCTACACATTGTACTATGTACCTTAGCATAATGCCACCAAAAGGCAGGATTTCTGTTTCTCTGCCTCTTTAGCTGGGAGTGATGCAAAGAAAAAGAGAAAGACAAACGACCACAAGATGAGAGAAGAGGCATGGTGAGAGGAGACAAAGATTGGCCATAGGAAGTAGAGAAAGAGTGAAAAAACGCAAAGAGAAAGAGTATATCGCAGCAGGAGAACAGAGGACGGCAAATGAAAGAGGGAGTATACCGTCTTCTCCACAACACCACATGCAGCTTGATCCAGAAATCTGTGTCATGTGTGAATGGGTGCCAGAAAAGTTGATGTGGAAATGTCCCTTCTGAGTGAAAATCCTGGGATCCATTGCCGGTGTAAATAAAAGCCACCAGATTCCTGCATCAAGAACAACTAATACATTTTCATAATGAACCTTTAATGCAGTCTGGCCTCCCCATCAGGAGCTGTCATCTTAAGTGTGTATCTTCTCTTATCTTATAGACAGTAAACCCTAATGCTGTCATGTGTTTACACAGCAATCATATGGACTCTGCATGTGAAAGGGGCCAAAGGAATGTCAAGACTGAGAGCACGAGAAAAGCAAATTCGGGCTGTGACTTAAGCTGCTATGAGAGGCTGCCTGGCTTCTTGAGACATAAAATAAAATATGTGTGTTTGCGTGGATGAGCGTGTGTGTTGGGGCAGGGGGTAACAGCAAATCAGAATAAGAGCCAGACAAAAGATGTGAATTGAAGTGTGCATGTATTTTATTGTTTTTTGTTTATATTTTGCTTTATTCTTAATTTTTTATGTTGATCTTTTAAAGGATAAGTTCATATTTTTTCAAGTTTGTCTTACAACAACACCTACATGCCTGCAGTATGTACATTGAAACAGTTATTGGTCGCAGTAACTGTTCCTCCTGTCCACACTGGCCGTGACAAGATCCCTTCGAATGCGATTCCAATGGAGGAGATGAGGACAAAATCCACAGTCCTCGTTCTGTGCAGAAAAGCATTTATGGGGAAGAGAAATGCCACCGCTGATATTTCAGGTCATTTTAAGATAGATTTAAACAAATGGGTTTAACCTATTGATTATCACATTTGGGATGCTGGCAACCAGCTAATGTTTGGCATTTTTGCTTTTAAAAAGGACTTCAACAAATAATTATTAAAATTGCACCATTTCTGAGTTAATCTATTTGTGCAAGCATTGTATAAATATGCATGCTAAAATGATGTAGAGTATTCTTGTGAGCTGCATGTGAGCATGTACTGTGAGTACTTGGATGTCTGTGGGTGTACGTGCATTTATTTAAATGACGGGGTAAATGGGCCTGAAACCTGTTTCCATGGCCACTCCATAAGCAGATGCTAGCACTAGTCTAAGGGGACTGTTATAGCCCAGAAGATTATGAAACCTGTCCAGGATTGTTATGGACTCCATTACATAGGGGTCCATTATCAGCACGGTTACAGCAGGGCTAGACTACTGATTAGCCTGTTAGCCAAAAAGCATGATTTAAAAGCAACAAACACATCCAGCACACCATACATGTAGATTCAATTTCAGCAACTTGAGTTGAAGTTACTGCAAAAAAATTAAACATTTACAAGTTGCTGTATGTGGTTACAGTTCTATTTACAATCAATAACCATTAATCAATCAATAACCATTAATACTCCTGAACTTAGTGTAAAGGATTTGAAGAAGCTATGTTGCACTTTGCTCTAGCTTCTTAGCATCTTAACACGATGCTGAGTGATAATGCTTTACATTATCGATGAATCTCCTGATTATTTTCTCAGTTAATCATTTGGTCTGTAAAATGTCAGAAAATAGTGAAAAATGCTGTCTTCACATGTCCTGTTTTGTTTAACCAACAGTCCAAAAACACATAAAACAGAGAAAAGCAGCAAATCCTCACAAATGAGAAGCTGGAAGCAGGGAAAAATTACTTTTTAAAAAGTTACTTTCCTGTAGATTAACTAATCGATTAATCAACTAATTGTTGCAGTTCTACTTTATTTAATAATATAGTTTGGAGAAATCAGGCAAAGACTACAAGTAGAATGGGACAGTACTTAAAGTATATGCACATTCTCCTCCTCTTCATCTGACTGTTTATCTGTCTTCAATAGTTAATACTTCTACTGTATATTTTCTCTCTTTGTCTCTCTTTCTTAGGTGAAGGATGAAGGAAACAATTCTGACAGACATGTATTATGTATCACACAGCTGTCTGGGGATCTGTGCTGTATATAACAATATCTGTTTCCCCTGAAAAAGCTCTACGTGCTCATTATGCATAGACTCTAAGACAACCAAAAGTGGAAAAGTTTTCTCTTTTCATATTAAGAGTGCAAATAAAAGGGTGATGAAAGCAAATAAGCAATGCAACTATGATTTATGTTCGCTCTTAAATGGATTACACTGCATTGCAGCCACTTTGAATCTGTCTGTCTCCACTGACTTAAAAGGGAAAGCCTCGGGCTGCAACGGAGCCCCCTGAATGTTCGTGAATTAATGAAAAATTAATGAATCATTGCTGAGCTACAAGTATAGGCGTGAGCTATGTGACTTTACCCTCACAGGATGTGCCTGCTGGTAAAAGAACATGAGAAACACGAGGGCCCATTTGAAGCATCAAGAACATTCGAAGCAAATCATGGAGACTTTAACATTCAGCCACGTTACTGAAGTAGCAGAGGGGAGACGAGAGCCGTAAAGTGTTTATTCATCGTTTCAGACCCCAGACGACTCCCCTAGGAAGTACCCACATCTCCAGACATATCATCTTTTATTCATCGCCGTGGCAACTAATGAGCCCATCTCTGGGTTCAGACTAAAAGGGTGTCTGGCTGCATTTTTTGGTAATCAAAAAAGTAAAAATAAAACACATTCTTCCTTGCTTAGGGTAAATTTGGGTTTCACGTCAAGTATGTGCAATAGCGTCAACAAAAGCTAATATTTCACATTTGAACCCACACTTAAACCCTTTCAGCTCACACAACACCCCTGAGCGGTGGCTCAACCTAACATGATTTAGGGATTCAGATTTGCTTCTGATTTGTTTATGCATGGATAATGTTCGTGGGAGATACACGAGAATCAATGCAAACAGTGTTTATTTGACAAGCGCTCCGCTGTAGCTCAGGAGGCGCAGATAAAAACTGAGCAGCAGCGACTGTAATAACATTATTCTCCATCTCTCTCTCTCGCTCGCTTTCTCTTTCCCATGGAGTGTAGGAGATTCATATAAACATTCAGAGCCAGGGTGGAGAGGAGAGAAGTGAGCTCCAATGCATGCCCTGTTCCACACTTTATTAACCCTTTTCAATTTTCATTTTTCATTCTAATCTGTTTAGCATCCGGTTCTGCCATCCCCCGCTTTCTGAAATGCCTAATGTGATTGCTTCCTATCTCTACATGTCTGCTTCATAATGGAGTTGTCTTAGAATTATCCTGTGCTGCAGGAGAAAGACAGGTTGTTTTGTTTTTTTTTAAATGCAGCATTACTTCTGGTTATTTAAAGTGCACTTCAGGCAGATATGATAGATGTTGACAGAGTTGATGTCTGCAGGGGTTTTCTGGATAGGATGTTCTCAATGCCGCATCGCGCCATAACTTCAATTGCAAGGAAACAAGCGGTGCAATCAGTGAATGTTCAATGTTTACAGATGTGATAGATCATAGCAAGGGAGATTTCAATGTTTCCTAATCCACTGAAGTTGGTCATCTGGAGGTTTAGAGGCTGAGTAGGAAAAGAAATTACCTCCCCCTTCAGGTCGTGACCTCAAAGTGTGATGTCAGACAGGATGAGCAAGTAAAGAAAATGAGGAGGATTTAGCTATTTTAATATAAATTATGGATTCACAGGAACAGAGAAATCGGCTCATGGCTTAAGAGGAAATCTGAGGGCGCACTAGTGGCCTTGGGGTTTAAGGCATTGACCATAATCTGCGGCGTCCCAGGTTCGAATCTGGGCCAAGGACTTATGTTGCATGTCTTCCATTGTCTCTCTCTACCTCATTTCTTCATCTCTCCGCTATCAACTATCTAATAAAGGCATTAAATGCCCAAGAAAAAATACTTTAAAAAAAATAATTCTGTTTAACTTGGTGAGAAAAAAATAATTAAGTGGGCTCTGGCTGTCCTTGATTGACCATACAAGTATGTGTCACACTGTGCACTAGGATAATAGGAAGTAACATATGCAGTCAGTGTTTTTGCAAAATCATTAAAAAGATTACGCCACAGTCCTCATACTTCAGCTGACTTCCGATCAGTGACCCCCCTCTTTTCCCTCTTCAGTGCAGGGAAGACATTATGAGAGAACAAAATTAAATCAGCAGTATTGCTGATGGTGATGACTCATCACGGTGACATCATAAAACCATCAGCTTCCGCTGAGCCAATCAGAGCTTGTCTGGGCTCTGACTCATCAATTAAAGAAGCAGACTGGGAGGATGTTTGAAGAGTGGCTGTCCAAGGGCAAATCAAGGACGATGGTAACTGCATTTTCATGACAGTTTTTGAAAGCATGTCAGGCTGCGTGGAGAATTTGTTGATGGATAAAAGTTGTTTGACTGTGTAATATATTTAACTGATTATCAGATGCTTCCTCTGCCAACCCTAAACACACACACACACACACACACACACACACACACACACACACACACACAATGTTGGGTTTGCTCAGGGATTCTGCCTCTAAACACGAGAGTTTACTCAGCAAATTGTCTTCAAACTCTGCTACAATAAATGTACCATTCTGCTCTGCGAGAAGAGGATGTGCGTGTGTGCATTTGTGTAGGCACTGGCTTGTGCAGCCTAAAGCAGAGATGACATGATGCGTGTGTGCATATGTATAAATTAAAATCAGCGAGAGTTCCAAGGTCACAGGTCACAGGTTGGATGCAGTCAAGGGACCCATCATTTATTGGCAGATTCAAGCTATCAATCAGGCGCTCACTCACCAGCTCAGACAGCGAGCAAAGACAGAGGGGGCGGAATTACTGATACTGCTTCATGACCACTGATGTGATTACTTCCTCCATGGGCACAGTGGTGAGAGGCTGTATTAGCCTATTACATTCTCCCACAATACCCTCTCTGTCCTAATCGAACACATGGCTCCAGCATGTTCATCTGCTACCTACAAATTCTTTGCTGCAAAAAAATTATGTGTAAATGGTGATGACAATTAGGAAAAAATATACATAAAATAAAAAAGAATATATAAATCATAATAGAAAAAAATTGCAATAATAAATAGAGAAAATATAAATACTAAATACAAAAAAGAAAAAAGAAAAAGATAAGATAGCCTAAAATAGATTCTGGCTGTAGCAATGTTCATTTTCATCTTTGCTGACACTGGGGTTGTGTGTGTGTGCATGTGTGTATCCTCTCCATGGTAACCTTTGAAGAGCACCAGACGTCATAGATCATTGGTTTTCTCTCCGCAGAAAAGAAGAAGCAAAGGAGGGAGGGTAAGAGGATGAAGGCAGTGATGGGGTGATGGAGGTGATAGGCAATGCTGCCTAACACCCTAGATGAGAAAAAGCCAGACTCTTAAGGGGGATAAGTTTCTTCACTGGATGACTGCTTCTGGGGTTATGAGGCAGGAGATATGGTCCTTTATCAATCCTCTCAAAAGGCAGATTTGATTCCCCGTCAATTGACAGATTTTTGACAGAGCAGGATTGCTCTAAGAATAGATTAGCCCACTTCCTGCACTGTATTGAGGTCAAAGTACATAAGTATTGGCAGCTACTGGCACCAAATGGTATATTCATATGGTATTGTGCTTTATCAGTAGTAAAAGAAAAATCCTTAATATTAAGAAGTTCACATCTTTGGTTTGTTTTCATTTTCTGCAGCTGAGTTGCTGCTTTACCGAAAGGAAGAAAATAGTTGAGAAAATTAGTAAGCTATGGCGGGATGGCATACTGACCGACTTGGAGGACTCTAACGATCCAGAGGAGAGGGTGTCCCGACTGCTGCGGCTCTTGGAGCTGAGGTGTGGCGAAGACGACGGCGAGTCATCAATGTACGGCAGGATGTCGTGGTGCCTCCGTTGCTCCTCTGCGCGGTCTGCATCGTAGCCGTATGAAGGAGGGGTCCCGGTGAAATGACCATCTGTGAGGGGAGAGAACAAAACCTTCAGTTTGTACTTTTAACATTCTTTCAACTTTCTTGATGTTTCTGCTTTATGACACAGTTCGCAGTGGAGAGTCGGGGTGCCCCCACATGCCAACCGAGTTAGCATGGATATGGTGATTAGCAGTGTGGCCCGACTGATACAGGATTTTTAAGGCCGATACTGATAAATATTTTGGAGTTCTGTTAACAATATATCAGCTGTTTGGAATTCTTTTTAACATAATCAAACAATCTTGATATTCTGGACGATTTATCTAATTTGCAGGTCTAGATGTCTAGTTTAAAACTATGCTAAACTTGGTGGAAAACTAAAAGTCTAGGTTACTTACAGCCACTGTTTCAATATCTGAATGACTATATTTCATACACATAGAAAGATCATTAAAAGACATGCAAATGCTGTTGACACAATAGTGTTGGTTATACGCAATGTGATGTCACTTTTCAACCAAATTTAAGTCCGCTTACAACATATTTTGGCCTACAAATCACCAAATTCATGTTTACTATGAAGCTTTCTATACTGTACTCCATTTTAAGAGGAACAAAGGTAGGGAGATATAAAACTGGCATTTGGTGATACCAAACAGTCTCCTAACACCATCATTTCATATCTTTTAAAATATCTTTTTATCTTTTAAAACACAACTTCAACAAAATTAACATTCATGTTAACGGTGCCCTTTACAATGCATGCTGTGTAGCTAGATGTCTTACATTTGCTGGTTGGCCTCATGCTCACAGAAGGTTGTCATGTGTATTGTAGTTAATTTTCAACACTAATTAATGCAGGTCTAGAAACTGGGGCACACAAAATGAGCTTCCCCCTGCATCTTTGTTCATGCACTCATACAAAAACATAAAGCTCTGAGAGGAAGCACTTGAAGAGGCCAACTACAAACTGGGTCAAGGTTCAAATAATTTGAACATCGAATGCAGCATCTCCAGGGAAATTTTCAGCAACCTCCCTCTGACCTGCTTCTGCGGTGGGCGCTATCACTTTCTCTGAGGGAGAATTACAGCTCAGCCAGCACAAAGCGGTTTTGGCTATGATTATGTGTGCTGCCCTTTACAAGGAGAGTTGGGAGAGACAGACAGAACAAGAAACAAAGGTCAGAAACTACAATTTGACTACAAAATGATTCATTTTACAGTGTCACATAGAGTGAGGTGATGCATTTCATTGATGTTCAAGTTGTGGCTTTCACTAAACGTGTTTTGGTGAGTTAAAATTGTTCGGCTTCCAGGAGGAGAGAGTACAGTCAGTGGTTCGGGGAATCTGGTGTGTAACAGCTGAGGGGGAAGACATAATGCATCTCTGAATGTCACAGAAGACCTTTTGCTCATCTCCTCCCACTCCTACATTCAACAGAACCGTACTTCTCAGAGAGCTGGCCGGGCCTCCTCTGTGCTGACTCACACTAATAACATGCCACGGCACTTTCCAGAGTAACAGTCAAACACAAACACACAGAACACACTCCAGTTCACACCAATTATAAGCATTCTGTAGCTTCAGAAGGCATTCAGCTAACATCTACTTAAGTCGTTTTTTGTGCCTCTATTGCATCTACAATCTCTCTTTCGATGTGTTTTATGAATTCTTGGCTCATGCCAGCACACACACAGACATATGCTCTTAAAGTCACAGGTCACAGAGTGAGGAAAAGAAGAGAGAAAGAGATAGAAAGAACAATGCCAGTGTGTCCAGGGCCCGTCTGACCTTCAGCCCACCCACCGCTCGCTCCGTATGCACTCGCTGATGCCTGTGGGCGGGTGCGACCCACTGCGCCTGCTTATACCAATGGCATCCTGCCAGGCAAAGACCAACTGAGACTCTGTGTAAGTGTGTGTGTGTTTGTGTGCAGTCTCTTCCCACAATGCCAAACCTCGCAGCAAACCAAACTTGAGTAGTGTACTACATATTCTTCATTCATTTTTAGCCTTAGTATGTGCCACTGTTGTTATTTTGCAACCCCTGCACATATGCTGTTTTTTATATTTCATAATTTCCACAGACTCCTGCTTAATATGTTTTGGTGTTCATTAACACCTTCCTTCATCTTCTCCTTCAGTCTTTTCTTTGCTGCATCCTTTTCTAACTTGCAGTGCACTGACTGAATTGCACTGTAGTATCATTTTAGGTTAGATTTTATGTGTTTACAAAGCACATACATACACACTCAGCCTGTAGCAGCTATCTGTATTCATGCCAGTTAGCATTACTGAATTACCAGATCTAACCGTTTTAGACCTTGTTAACAACAAAAACTTTCAGAAGACAACATGTTAACAAGAAGACAATGCACATTTTTAGGACTGATTCACTGCTTGTCTAAAAATACAGGGTGTGGACATGAAAAACACCAAGTGGGAAATGAGTGAGTGCCATCCTGGCTTATTATTCTTATGTTTCCTAACCCCACCTCTGTGTATTCATGTTAGGGAGCATGACATCTCTCTGACTCTGTTTTAATCTTCCTACCACCTTGCTTTAAAAAAATGTTGTCTTTAGAAACACACTGAGGGCGTGTGTATGCCTGTGTGTGTGTGTGTGTGTGTGTGTGTGTGTGTGGAATGCCTTTAGTGCCCACACAGTCCTGAGGTCCAAAAATATTGAGCATCCAAACAACCATTTTTAGGCTGTAACCACCTCTTGGCTAAAAGGGGGTACAGTCACGGACATAAAACCACAATCATGAATAATAATGATAAACCATAGGAAAATGAGGATGAAATGTCAAACGAACCACCGCAGCTCTGACTAAACAGTGTGTCTTCTGGGGAATGTGTGTCTCTAAGGTACAAAAGCATACATAAACTACATGGTAATTAGCTATTTTATTACAAATAAAACAAGACAATGCAGAAGTTTTCTTTTATGAACTAATTAAGGATTCATAAAACAAAACTGTTGAGACCATAACTGGTCTGCTAATAGGCTTGTCTAATATAGTGTTCATGTACATCTTCGAACCATCTTAGCATACCATTTACCTGTAATGGATTTGTGCACATGTAGAACATGTGTGTGTGCATGACCAGCAGTTTCCAAAGGGGGAGGGACTGAGCTTTACAAGTTGGTTAATGGGTCACTATAGCCTGTGGTCGTCAAACACTTGGCTTCAGTCAGTCCACGTCTGACCTCATCTCGGCCCAGACGCTGCTCCTAACGTCGCCTTGAGTCACTTTCTCCCTGTCTGTCTCTCACGCTCTTTGTATGCTCCTGAATCTCTGTGTATATCATCTTTCTCTCCTTCTTGTGAACAGGTCGCTTGTGTTTCTGTTGATTTGTGGCCTCTACAGCTGGCCTCTTCATCCACATGCTGCTCACAGATCAGCATCTTCCGTTTCCTGCTCCGAGCTGCCCCCCCCCGTTTCAATCCCCGTTAGGAACAGAACAAACTGCAAATGACAGAAAAGCTAACACATATGCCTATAGAGCAGGTGAAATACACACACATACACACACACACTTAGAACATTCTCCAAAAACAGTCCACCTATTGATTTCTTCCTGGAGCTATTGGCAAAAAAAACAACAACCAAACTCTGTTTCGAACCACACAGAAATAAAACACACGCACATGCGCACACACACATTCCTGTAAAATGTTTACATGGAAACAGTGTTTGGGAGGGGAACAGGTCCTGCTTTCCGACTGCAGGTGGAAAACTACAATCACACTGGGAACAGCTGGTGCTCCGCTGCCATGGCAACACATGGATATTTCCAAAACAGTACCACAGGCAGGGCAAGGGTATCAGGGTGTCAGGGTGTCATGTGACACTGATCTGTTGATGGGACATCAACAGTGTCAAGACTTAGGCTTCAAATACTGTACATGGGAGCTGTTTGCAACTGTTAAATCATTACAACTTCTTTCTTAGCATAAAGACTGGACGCACAGTGAAACAGCTAGCCTGGCTCTGCCCAAATGTAAAAATAAATCTGCTTACTACAGTAGAACCTCTAAACTCCATTTAACACGTTAAACCACAACTTGATATTTTTACACTTCTGTTTTTGCAGAGATTATACAAACAAGATGTAAAGTGTTATTTAGTCTAAGTTTGTCAGCACCTCATTAGCTACTTTAAGTGTACAATATGTTTTTCGCACTACCACATACAGTAGGTGCCTTATTGTAATGAGACATCATTTTGAGAGGCCACTTAACACACTCTCTGTCACTATTCATTATTTGTCTCGTGCTATCGCTCTTTTATTCTCTCTTTATTCTCATACCTCTTCTCTCTGCCCTTTTCTTTGACTGTGTCTCAGTCTTTCCTTTTCTTGCTCTCAGCCATCATTAATACAACATCTACTCAGACATGTTACAGTGCTAAAGTGCAATAGCTTAAAAAGATGAATGAGCTAGCCCTCTATTTTCCTCATTCTCACGAATACAAGGAATTAAAAGGCTTGTCCGAGTTTAACTGAGGTAAAGAGAGCTGTGGCCAAGACAAAGGAAACAATTGTTGCCTAAAGCCCTGCAATGCTCTCTGTGGTGCTGCAGGAAAGTAAAAACGAGGAAACAAGCCACTGCTAAGACAGAAATAATTATGAAAACTACAATAATAAGAAAGAAAATGATGAATAACAATAGAATAGACAGAGACAATGCGACAGACTGAGAGCCATGAAATTAGAGAGAGAGGGAACGACTCTCAAAGGACGCATAAGATATCCTCGATAGTGAAGCTGCCTCTCCATCCCCCATCACGCTTTACACTCAGCATGGCCATCATAAATCTGCCCCGGCTGTTGACGCCTTTATTGGAGGAGGCCTGTCGTCGTAACACTGCCAATATAACCCCACCTCTGGCTCTTTCTCACACACACACAATTGAAATACATTCACACACTTACCTTAAAGCCCCACCCAGTCCCATAGGATCCTAATGTTACGCTACAACACTCAGAGCCCTCTCTCTTAATCCAGCCATTTGATGAGAGAGGAGAATGTAATCGGAGATCGAATGGTGTGTTTTAATGGCTTCCTCCAGCTCCCCCCCTTAAATCTGATTCATATACAGTGTGCTAGCAGGGCACAGTGGATTTGGGAGGGCTAAGCTTATTGAAGAGGCCAGGTCTGGATACTGGAGATAAATAAGATGCACCCCTGTCTCCCAAATAACATTGCAATTACTGCCTCTCAAAAATGGTGTCAAATGTATATACAGCACTGTACTGTAAACTATGATGGAAAGGGAACTGGGGAGAGAGTTGCCGAAAGAAGAGGAAAAGAGAGAGAGAGAGAGCACCCATTCCCCTGAGTTCCTCCATCCCCTAAATATCTAATTTAGAGACAATTTGACACAGAAGAGAAGGGGCTGGCAGACGAGTGAAAGTGGAAAGCTGTGGAAATTAAAGTGAAGCCTCAGCTAGAGTTTCGCTGGGGGGGATAGACATGCCGTCAAATGAACTTGAACACAGCGTTTCTCCCGTAATCCTCCTGCGACTGCACAGACACTTGACAGCAGTTAATTTGATAAATGTCACTATCTTGTCATTAGAGGGCGGACATAGTGCTATAAATTGTACGAGAGGTATTCTTAAATTCCTAACTATCTGCAATTCAGGCATGAAAATGTGGAGGTGTGGCTCCTTTCTACTTACTCTCTTTTCTACTCAGAATACGCAACTATGGAGACAGTTTAAAGAGGAATTGTTTGCTTTCACTTGAGGTCACAGTGGGCACTTTGCATCTCTCATAGAAACCATTCAGTGTAACTAGATTGGGAAGGAAAATGACTCTCAAAAGATGAAGATGAAAGGCATTCTTCACACAAGCAAAGTGTGTATTTTGCTACACAAATCACCATCTCTGCAGAGGCAATGTGTCCCTGGTAGCTTGTTTTATTTTATGAATTTATTTTTGGTATTTCTTGCTCCTTTGAGAGGCCCAACAACGACCACACATTCCCTATATGAAGGCAGTGGCTTTCCTCATCTTGTTTTTCCAATTGTTTTCAATTTATCATGAATACTATTTCACCAATCACAGCCGCCTAATGTCTATCTGCTGGTGAACACCTCATTCCCGCTTCCTGGCATTATTAACATTACTTGAGTTGAGAAATCATAATAAACCAATTTGTTTCCTGGAGGTAATCTCTTTGCCTCAGCGTTGATAATCTCTGTGGAAATGACCCAGCAGCAGCAGCCGGTTTCAGTTATAAAGCTGGGATGATCGCCAAGTCAGAGACGCTGCTCCTTTAAAAACAAACAGCGCCCCCTGCAGTGATGCAATCATCCCTTTGTCTCAGGATGGAGGGATGAGAGGCAGAACAGGGATGAAAGAAACAAAATCAACATAGGAAAGGGCATGGCCTGAAATCACTCCATTGGAGGAGGAGAGAACAGAGAGATGAGCAGAGCATTGAGGTTATTTGTATATGTGTGTGCATGCAGAGGTGCTGTGTTTACCATGTGACTTCACAATGCTACAGTTTGTGCTATGAGCTTTTTTAATATGTTTAAATGTTTGTGTGGTTTTGTGCGTTTTCCTAAACAACTCATGGGGACAGATGCAACTGTTTGTTTATTTCTCGGTGGCAGAAATTTATGACATGGACAAAGTCAGATATGACAGCCAGGCTGCTAGCATTGATGAGTTAGTTTCACCTGCAGCATTGCCTGTGGCTGCTTAATATGCTGCTTACTGTGATGCAAAAGAACAACTTTTTAAGTATTAAAACCCATTGCAGTTGGACTTTCAACTGGATAATGTAGGCGCCAGGTTTTGACAAGGGAGAAGAATGGGTGGAATAGATGATGTGATATCTCTGTTTCTGCTGCATCGATTTTGATGTCTTCTTTCAAACTGTCCATCATGAGTCTGACAGTTATAGGAGTGCAATGCTGAATTAGAGGAATACTGACACTATATTATCACAACTACAGTGGCAATCATGTCATTATCCTCAGTCTTTTATGGTATTTCATCTTCAAAGGAGCATCAGCAAAGTTACAGTCAATCTTCACTAAACCTTAATGAAAGCATGTATGCTGCCACAATGATTCTTAATCAACTAAAATGAACTTTTGAAAAGTTTAGTGCAGCAAGTAACGATTACTTTCCCTTAGTGACAAATCTGCTTATTACTCTTTTGATTAAGATGAACTGTCCACTCTACATCAAAATTTCCCAGAGCATGAGGAGACATCTTCAAATGTCTTGTTTTGTCCAACAGTCAAAAACCCAATGTTATTAAATTTACAATGATTTAATACAGAGAAAAGCAAGTGTGGGCATCAATTTTGTGTCAACTGACTAATCCATTAACTGACTAATTGTTGCAGCACATAAGATATTTGAATTCTATGTTCCAAGAGCCTCAGTTTACACGAGATTGCTGCCAGGGAATACTGCATCGCTGTCATAAGTCGGGTATAAAATATGGGAATGTAGACAAACAGGGAGACAAGGAATAAAACAGGAAAATGATTTGATAAAAAGGAAGACAGTGAGAGGAAGACAAAAGTTGACAGGCAGGCAGGTAGCAGATATATACAGAAGAGAATGACCCAAACACAAAAATAAACATAATCACAGTAGAAATAAAGACATGGACACAAAGATAATTACACAACCAATCATACAAACAGCCATATGTCGTATCTTGTGTGTTGTGTCAGCTTCCCTCGGCGCTGTGTGTTTTACATCCTCCTCTGTACCCTCCACTGCTCTCCCTCTCTCTGTTTCAGCCAACATCTTTTGTATTCTCTCTCTCCGTCCTGACGCCGCTTCCTTTGATCACACAAGATTTTCAAGGAGAGCGCTCTCCTGTCTCAATGGACACATGCTCAGCACACACACACACACACGTCGCTCTACCCTCATCCTGCCAGACAAACCTTTGATTCCACAAGCGCCTGTCGTGTCTTCTCTGTCAACTGCTAAAGTCATTAGGAAAGAGACTCATTACCCCGACCCCCGAAGCATTATGGGGGAAATAAACGTTCAAATTGCTCTGACTCTGATTAATAATACAGCGTGCTAAATTACTCCGCTCTGGAACATGGACGGCGCTCATTAGACTGCGGTTTCTACAGGCAAAGATGGTAAAGTGTGATGAAAAATAGAAGATGCTTGGCTTTTAGGTTGTTATGTCAGCAAATGGTATACTATGGGAGTTTTAGCATAGAGGGATGATGATGGGTCTTTTGTGGTATTTATGTGCATTGTCTTGCTCTCTGCATCTGATGAAGGCAGTCACAATAATAGCACATTTTTATCTTCACTCCACTCTGCTCTTTACTTTCCATTCACATTACACAACAGAAGAGCTTTCTTTCTTTCCTCCACATTTTTTTCTTCTAAATACTACCTTTCCTCGGCATCTCTTGCCCTTTGTTGCGTCTCTCTGCTTTCCTCTCATTTTCCTCTCGTGTTGGCCTTTGTAAGAGCCAGTCTGCGATCTCACCGCGGCGGTAAATCTTGAGGGCAGACCTCAACCCTCTGACACTCTCTTTAATGCATCATGAGCACCACAGCGACTGCGTGTGTTTCTGTGTGGGCGGAGAAGCAGCCTCATTAATTTATCTACACTGAAGCTGGCACTTAAATCTCCATGGCTATCTGCAAACTACTCTGCGGGCCATCATAAGTAATGTGTGGGTTTTAAATGCTCTAATGTGCTCGACAAAAATAGAATGAACGGGACTGACAGGAATGCTATTTCTTTATCTTAGCAACAGTTGTTAAACTTGGTTTAAAGATGCTAACAAATACCCCAACAGGCCAAAGTTGACTGAAACAGTTTATCCTTTAATTTAATGTCATCAAGTCATGGTTTGGAGAATGAAGATCCTCTTGTGTAAACCACAATAAAAGATCACAATGATAACTCCTTTCTATTATGGTAAAGTCTGGATCAACTTTGTAAAAGAAGCTAAAAATGTGTGAGTAAACAATTTGGCTGAAACTGAGCAGAATACAGAGGGCTCATCATGACCTATGGTAAAAAGTTTGATATGCGAAAGGTTTTAAAATATTCAAATCTGTTGCTTTTCATTAAATCTCCTGACTTGGCTTCCAATAAAATATGCTTCTGAGAGGTAATGACACTGAAAGGCTATTAAGAACAATGTAACAGAATGAGGGGTAACTGCCAGCAATGCTAACTAGCTAAATGTTTGTTGTTTAATCATCTGCTAAAGTTAGAACTGGAGTGCAACCAAATTTTTGAGGCTGATACCAGTATTGATATTTGAGAATTAAAAACATCTGATAATGATATATACACTTTTTCTAAACTATTTCAAACATTTGTCTTTTCTGTAATGCAATTTCTTGTTACTTATCTTCCAAGATATGCTAATACTGTTATATCTGCAATAAGCTAATACATTGGCTCAGCTGATTTATTTATTTATAGTTGGAACTTATGCTACAGCAAGACTTAAGAGTCTACAGCCACGCTACGACTCTATTAGGCTGTACTTAGGCACAGCGGTGCTTTGAGCTAAATGTTAATGTCAGCATGCTAACATGCTCACAATAACATGCTGTTAACATTGTGTTAACATTATACTGTTTGACAAGTAAAATCTTTATCATGTTCACCATCTTAGTTTAACATGTTAGCATGTTAACATTTGCTAATTAGCACTAAATACAAAGTACAGCTGAGGCTGATGGAAATGTCATTAGTTGCAGGTATTTGGTCAAAAACCAAGGTATTGGACACATTTTGCATAATTATATATAGAGCCTTGCCGATAGTGTGGCTAATAAAAAAAGACAACATATGAGTATAAGGTATACCAAAATATTATCACATTATCACAAGTGTTTTCATGTGTCTGTTGCTGGAGGGTGGAGGTACTCAAGGCCCCAAGCTGTGCAAAGGTCAGAGGTTAGAGGTTAATGCATTGGAGGATTGGGGACAAAGGTCACATGGGTTTTGTGTTACTATGTGCTTCATATGTGTGTGTTTGTGTGTCCATGTATGCCTTGAGCAGGGGAGCTGAAATCCAATTACCAAACAGTATTACTACTTCAATCAATAAAATCATTAGCTAGGAAATGCACCCTGGCCCTATGAGTTATTGACAACACATACCTCCTCTTAAAAATAGTGATCTTGACATCATGAACGTGTCTGTACTCTGTACTTTTTATAAATAGTAGTCTTTCATTTAAAATGCACTACATTTTCTAAATCTCATCTCTGTATTGATCTCACCCTGAAGCTTGTAGCCTTGCATCAGGAAAACTATCCTCCACATTTCATTTGGCTTTGTTTTAGCCCTGACAAGAACGTTTTGCTCCGGTTTCATTTCATCCAGTCTGACAGAGCCTCAGGATGTGAAAACAGAAGTAAAACGCACTTAATAATTGTTCCACGTCAGTGTCTGACGTGTGATAGAAAATTTGACACTTTAAAGTTATCATCGATGAGTGCACTTCCACAACTTGCCATCTGGATCTGATTTGAGACACTATGCTGACAGTTGGACGAATGATTGAGAAATAATATATGACAGGCCACAATATTTTTCAAATAAAGGAAGATTAACTGTCTGACAGGCCGATGTTCAACAGGGGTCTAAGAACTATTGAAGTGTCTTTTCTTCCAAAAAAGTATTATTGTTGATTTTTACTGGTACCACATTATTTTCAGATCCACATGTAACACTAGTATTACTCCAATTACTACAACTACTACTGAGCGTTACTTAGAAAACAGGCCTGATGTGATGCTACACAAGCACTCAACAATAACTAATACAATGTAATAATATATCAATGCATCATTTATTTAATTTAGAGATGAACGGCTTGCAGTGGTAGAAGTATATTCACTCATGTACTGTACTTACTTCCATTTTATGCAACTTTATACTTCTACTCCACTACATTTTGGAGGCAAATATTTTTTATTACATTTATTTGACAGCTTTAGTTACTAGTTGCAGATTCAGATTATTACAAAATATAATCAACAAATCCATTTTCATGTATTATTATAGATTAAGGTGCGGTGGTTAGCTTTCTCTCCAGTGTAGGACTAAGATATAAAATCCATGGCAAAGAAGTAATGAAGTAAAGTGCAAATGGCTCATATTCTTCCAACCATGCTGCTTGAAGCTGCCTCCAATCATTTTATGTACTTCAGACATTCAATGAGCGTGTGTTCCTGGCATTATTTCATCTCTGAGTCCCATCGCATCATCCCCATTACAATCCCCAGAGTCCTGTAACGCAGGTAATGTTGCAGTCTTGCTGCTGTTGCTGCTGAGATTGTCTCTAAGAAACCGAATCAAACCCCCTGCTAGGCCTTATTGCCAAACAACTGAACTTTTGCCTCTCTATAATGTACTGCAGTTAGCTTCATAAAGCCAATACAACTGGATTACAGGCATTCAAAGCCATTTTAATATTCACATATGACATCATTATTACGTTTTACAGTGGGCAGCTACAAAATCTGACATAAACTGATGGTTTAATTTGTTCATTTGAAACAGCACGATATTATTAAGAATCACAACGAAATAGTATTTCGAACAAAAAAAATCTTGTTTAGATCAATGTATTTCCGGTCAAAGCAGGATGTCACATGTGTGGGGTGGGATCATTCAAAACTATTAACCAATGGTATATTGATAGGTAGGTAGGTAGTTTGATGGGAGGGGCCGGATTGAACATTTTTTTGTGTTTTTTTTAAATAATTAAACAGTATTAAGTAGTAAGTAGAGTATGAGGTACCCATTGAAGATGAACTTACTTTATATACAGGTATAAACACAAAAATGCAAGAAATCTTTACTTTTTGGCATTCAATTTACATTAGGTGTATGACTTGCAAAATTAGCTAACAAGCTGAAAAAGTCATGTCTGATTTCCCTGCACAAACTGAATATGCAAGAGCCCCCTGCTTTAGAAATGCAAAACTGTAACACTTTGAGGCATTAAGAAAATCATTATTATATGCCTGATCCAACCTGAAAACAAACTGAAAAGGCTCCACCTTAACCCTGTCCCCTCTCCCGGCTCAGACGTCACAGCCTGCAGCGGTGCTTATCATCTGCAACCAGCAGAACGAGCACAAAAGGTCCCAATCTGCCTAATCTCTGGTCAAACACAAGCTGCAGCATCATCGCTGCTCAGGGCAACAAACGGCTGTTTTATGCCGGCGCTGTTCAGGGGACACGTGTTAGGACTTTGCTAAACGGACCATATAGATTTGCCAAAGCCTGTCTCCAGGGGAACTGTCGCCTGGGTTACCACGGCCAACAGGAAGAGCATTTCATTTCTGATTAGGTAACCTGTCAGGATGCAGAATAGGCTTTTATTCATGCTACTTAGGAAATATAACCAGAAGGAATTAAGTATCCTACGTGAATATCTAATGAATCCTAATTTGAACAAAAAATAAACCAAATAGTAAATCCCAGTGATGTTTGGTTCATGGACACTTCAAAAGCACACTTAGTTGCTTATGCACAGATAGATCTAACCTGCATCTACTTGCCTTATCATTTGTTTCTTGACATCTAACTATTTGAAGAACCAAATTCGGATAACAGCTGACTCAAGACTATTATGGTAAGCATGCTACCTTTGAAATAGAGAACAGTAAAAAAAATGTGTAAAATTGCATTCCATCATAAGGTAAGCTGTCATTTTAATATCCTTTCAATGCATTTCTCACCCAATCCGATGGTTGCCATGGAATTTCTGTGGCCTCTCTCTCTTCTTCTCTAATCTTCTCCTCCGCCCCCTTTCTTGCCTTCCCCCTCTTTATACTGGCACTGGGCCGGTCTGACTGCCTGCCAGTTTCAAGCGTCCCAGCATCAATTACCTGAACCCAGCACTCACATATTCCCATAATGGCTCTAAAACACACACACACTTACAACATACATGCCTCACCCCCACACAATGCCTGATCAAATACACACTCATGAGATACAAGAATATATCCACACTTTCAAAAACCTAGACTCTCAGCCTTTCTCTATTCATGTGTACACACACACACATTTTCACAAAATGAGGACACTGAATAATTAGGGAGATGAAAAAAGAGTCAGTGCCTACACAGACAGTCATTTCAATTATCTCTATTCCTCTGGCTGTCTGGCTGCTGTCTCTTGAAGGTTATGGGCTCAGCTCACCACAGTCTCATCTGGGACTTAGTCATGAGGAGCCAGTTTGCCATTTGATTCCCCTCCATGCAGGATCCCATGCTGGATCTCAAAACTGTGCTGAAGAACCGCTGTGTCTCCCCGTGTTATCCCACCTTTCCTGCTAAGTGACAGCTGTCTGGACCAGGCGAAACAATTCATACTGTATACAACTTAGAAATGCTTGGCTGACAATGATAAACATTTATCCTCGGGTTTTATAAAGGATGAAGGATTTTAGACAGATTCCACAGTATACTTGTGATGTTAAGACCAGCAATGGCTAGCAGCCAAGCCAACTGCATGGCATTTCTTCTCTCTTTACGGCTGTATTGTGACGATAAACAGGGATGTTTGAATGAAGCTCCTCTCCTGCCCTCACTCCCACTCCTAAATCCTCCCAGGTTATTGGGTGCGTGGCAACAGGACCTAGCAGGCAGACACAGGAACCTCTGGGTAGACCTGTGTATGTGTGTGTGTGTGCTCTTTATCTGCTTCACTCTGGAAACACATGCAGGCACACTGTCCTCCATGGCCCTGCCGCAAGGACACAACTCATAATAACCCAATGTCACACTGACAGTTACCAGTTAGGAAATATGTTTAAAATAAGTGCTTTCCATCAACCATGACATTAAATCAAGAGATTAGTATGAAACTTAATGCATGAATATCTCTCTCTCTCTCTCTCTCTCTCTCTCTCTCTCTCTCAAAAAGATCTGAACATCAATCAAAGAAAAGGCAGGACTATATATCATAGTATCTGTTGGGTTAGCGCATTAATAATACACAGGTTTATAGAGCATTTCATTTTTTGTTATACTACCATTATTATAGCCAATTTGATTGTAATTTGTTATTTGTTAGATTTATATTTATATACCTGTATATGCAGGATATGTATGTAAATGCATGGTTCTGTTTGAAAAGTAATGACTGCTTCTGTATATATATAGCCTTTGTGCAATTAACTCCTCTGTCTGAAATAGCAGTAAGTGAGTAAGAGAAGACATCAGAGGGCTGACGTGTAACCATGCACAGGCTGGGTCTTTTTTGGGAAGTCATTGTGTGTGCATTTTCTGATACACATAGCGGATGCACCTCTCTGAAAACTTTAAAACATGCAGTTTGAGCTTTTCCTGCACTTTGAAAACCATGATGAGGCTACAAAGACAGTGGGAGAGATACTGTCGTTGTGTGCGTTAAAACGTTAGAAACTGGAGAAGGTGGTTCAAAGTTGAATTTATTTGAACTTTTTCACCAGTGTGTTGTGTGTTGCTTATATGGGAGGGAAAACAAGTCTGGCCCCCCAAATAAACTCTCTCCATAGAAATCAATGGAAGATTTGCTCATAAAATCTGTCTCGTGCTAAATTGTGAACACAACAGAAAAAGTAACGGGGGTTGACAGAAAGTTAGTGAGAGAAAAACAGAGAAGAGAGATGAGACGAGATAGGAGCCTCTCAGAAGCATTAACTACTTAGAGAGAGACGGTGAGGGAGGCAGTGTGAATTAGAGTCTTTCTTCTCTGGCGCCTCGAGGGAGGAATGATATATTCAATTTGGGTTAAAAGAATGTGTTTAGAAAGGAAACACTACGACGGGCCCGGAGTGCATGCAAGACACGGATTGGAGGATTAATGCCTTTTCTGTGTTTCTGTGCTGGATGGTAATTGAGAGATTCAGGACTGGAGCTTTTACTGAGCCAGATCAAGGCTACAAGCTGCCACTGAAAACTACAAACATGGCCACGAGGGCAGCTGACTGTCAATCAGAACTGTAAAAAAACATCATACTCTGGAGGGAGGAGACCACATTCCCTCCCAAGCTTCAACTCGTACTCGATTTCTTCTTCTTCACCTCCGATTTTTTACTGACTCCACTCGCTTCTTTCTCCCATTTACCTTGTCAATCACATCTCTCTATTTCTCAGACCTCCATGTCTCACATCTCAAACTTTCTACTAATCATTTAATTGCTCTCCTCTGCCTCTACTCCCCTTTCATCTCTCCCTTCTTTGTCTCTGGGGTGGTGACTGATATTGAGGTGCCAGTTACATGGCCTGCTAGGGTAACATTAGCCTGCTTATGTAACAAGACACTACAAGCAGGGGAGAGCATGGCACTGCGGGTTGTAGAGCTGCTCATATGTATGCATGGGTGTACGCCCACGGGTGTCATTTAACTATAAAGCATTATGAGAGAGCAGTAGAGCACATAAGCACTTTTAAAGCTTCAATTCCTACAGGGAATCAGAAAGCTAATATTGGTTTTGCTCCACTGTACCAAACGATTTAACTCAAATAATGCAAAAACAAGCACTTTGTGATAAGTTGCAACCTATTTGATTCTGTGTAACTGAATAGAGCGCTGAAGTTAAACCAAAACTTCCAGGTTCGGTTCCAGAGGTAAAAAAAAATCTCATTCAAAATCAAGCTGCTATTTGTAATAATGCAAATAACTAAAAATATAACATAAAGATGTAACACTGTTATGTAATTAATATTTCTGTTTTTTAGCAGCATTCCAGCTCCAGACCGTTAGACATGAGCGAATAATGGGAATGGTAGGTAGATGTTTACTAGGCCGCAGAGATTACAGCAAAAAGGTTGGAAAGATGAAAATAAGTGTGGTTGGATATCATGGATAAGGGAGAAACAGTTACGATAACGTGTTATGGGCACTGATGCACTGGAGACATTTCATGGGAACTGTAAACTGTGTGAGAATTTAAATTCTAAAATCAAGTAATGTAGTAGATACTTTATACATCTATTTATGTAAGAATATGTATTGTAAATGGCAGGAACACATTTAAGAAAGACTGATGAAAGAACTACAGAGTAACAGAGTTACAGAAGTAAGTGGGATTAAGGCTAGCCTGAAAATGGTATCAGGACTTTCGGCTTTCTCTACAAAGTGCCAGTTTTGCTGCCTCTAAAGCAAGAACATGCATAAGTGCGGGCAAAGTTGCCTGAGCAAAAGCCCATTTGCCCGCTTTGGCTGAGCTGCCCCTCTGGAGGGGAAAAAAAAGGTTTTATTTATGCTGTGCGAGTAGCTCCTAATTGCTAAAATTAGACTAAATGAATCTGCCATATCATCCAAACGTTTATTATTGATACGCATGCCTCCGTGGGACACCGAGATGGAGTGGCCCTTGCCCCCTGTCATGTGTTACTATAGCAGCTGTCTTTTACAATCAAATTGATAGATGGCAGCGTGAAGCTTAAAACGAGCTTAAAAAAAGGGGGTTGCCCTTTTTTCAGGTTAGAGCAACAGCCCCTCAAAAGGTCTGTGCATGTCCCTGCTCTAAAGAAACCTGTTCTTTGTGTCCCACTGCTATTTTTGCATAGTGAGGGTTTCTGAATCTAAAGCTAAACTAATAATACATACATCAGGAGTGTATGACACAGTAAGGGGAAACATGATGAAAGCACAGCAGGTCCTTGTACTCATTCAGACAAAGGCAGATTTCCACATGGAGCGTAGGCGTCCTCAAACTCTGTGGAAACGACCTCCTTTGGTGTGTGTGTGTGTGTGTCTGTGTGTGAGCAGTACAGATGCATGTAAATACGCCTCAGTGTTGATAGATGGCATTTATGTGTCCTTGTGGTGCATTCGGCTCTATATGAAGTCAAGTTTGCGCAGGCATGTGTGTGTGCCTGCATGTGTGTGTGTGGCTCTCCTGCCGTGTCCTTGGTATGTAATAAGCATGTGGGCCTGCGGCTCTTTGCACATCTGTCTGATGATCGAGAGATTGTGCAGTGCTGCTGTGCACCATTTCCACCAGCAGCTGCTAGACCCCCCACCTGCTCTGCCCTCCCAGTCATTTTTTTCTTTACACACACACAGACACACACACACAAATGTTTGTTTCACTATCAGTCATTGACATAATTCTTTCTGTAGCCCCTTACCCTAACCTTAACAATCACAATTAAATGCCTAACCTTAAACTTATCCTAACCCTAACCTTAACCTAATTGTAACCTGTACCCTAAAACCAAGTCTTAACCCTCAAAAAGCAGTCTCTACCCGTGGGGACCTCAATTTTTTGTCCCCACAGTGACACAAGTCCACATGGGTTAGTGTTCAAGTCCCCACTGGGATATAAGAACATGAACACACACACACGTACACACACAGGCCAGATGTGCATGTTATGTACCAGCCCAACAACAATTTCAAATGGCAGCTTCCTCATCAAAACGCAGACAAACAGAGACATTATGACCCAAAAAAGAAGGCAGACAAGAGACGTACAGACTGCGTGGAACTGCAGAGGAAGAACAAAGGAGTAATTTTTGTCATCATCCTTGGGAGGTGTGTGTGTGACAATGAATCAGGCCTGTCTCACCACTCCATGTATGTATGTTCTCTCATGTTGTACGGTAGAGCAATGCAGTGGAGCAAACTGGATAGTTGCTTCGTTAACTACAGCCCCAACGTCCTGCTGTCCTTGAATCCAAACACTTTCTGTCTGAAAACCTTTGATTTAGCTTTAACACCCAAAAATGCAGGATAGCTGCAAAATACAGGCTGTGAGTCAGATTGAAACTAAAATGTAAAACATAACATTCCTGAAGGCAGGATTTATTGCACGGCTGTTGAATTAGACTGCATTAGTTTTAGCTAGATGTACCTCCATTTGGTACTTGATCTCAACATGCAGAGGTGTGTGTGATGCAGAAACAAATTATTTCCAGCTCATACAGAAACACACATTTGCATTCGATTCTGGCTGAGATCCCGTTCATAATGTGACCCAGATTAACTCTGGAGGTGGTCTGGCAGATCTGATCACATTCCAACGCAATGGGCGCTCATATTAATATGTTTATCCAAGGCCTTTGGAGTGTTTTAATCTCACTTTTCTGTCATTTCCTGAGTAGGTAAACATTTAATCTTCAACTAAAACTCTTGAACACCACTGAACCATCTGTTCCCATGTACATCAGAAAGCACGAATTAGGGTAACACAGAGAGAGATAGGAAAACAAAGACTAAGATAGATAGAGTGGTAGAGTGAGCAAGTAAGAGTAAGGGGGAGAGAGAAAACTTAGCCTAACTACTTGTTAAGTATTAATGCAGACATCCTCCAAGTACAGGGTTTTCTGACAGTCCCACATGTCTGCTGTGTGTGAGTGCGCGCATGAATACACAGAGGAGAGTGCACGATGATGATGATGATGATGATGATGGGAAAGTCATTATGCAACCAACACACAGCATCACATCACTTTGATTAGACTAGCCAGCTGTTAATTAAAGAGAAGCTGGACTCAGCTCAGTCTCATGTTGTTTTCAGCAGCACTTGAGTGAGAGGACACAGAGGGGAAAATGTCTGGTTTATATATGAGGAACGGATGGATGGACAGATGCATACAGTTTAGGAATAAAAACAAGGTTAACTGGTGGGGGGATGACATGCTGTGACAATTTCTTCCTATCAAAAGCTTAAGGGCCAAGTCACACCAGAAAGTGGCACAGTGAAATTCATCTACTTTGTGAAATATGTGGATCTAGAGGCTTGGTGAAAGAGGGACCACTCACAGGGCTAGTTGGTAAACTACTGTAGCTGGCGAGCGAACTGCTAACATGTTAGCCAGCCAGCAACATGCTAGTGCTAGTCACAGTCACAATAGCTCCCTGAGTTTCTTTCTGTTTTTTTTAATAGGGCTTTTTTGGCTCCTGTCATAGTATAAATGTGACATAGAAGTTAAGAAACCCTGAACTCTAAATCAGTAATATGCTAAAGTCCTCCTTCTAATGTAAATATAAATCAATCAATCAATCACCTTTAATACAGGTTACTGCAATTCAAAGCACCTTACAAATGACTGACAAGCTGATAAAAATGCTCAAGGCATTAAGCTATGATGAGATCCAAATACACAGGCACACATTCAAGCTTTACGTGCAGAGAGAGGCAAACGAATAACAGTCACACATCAACACGGGCTGATGCACAAAGGTAAACAAACAAGATACACAAACACACAGGGGAACAGTGCAGAGTGGAGAGAAGAGGACAAAACACCATTAGCGTATTTTTAGCTTTTCCTCTGCATGAGGCTGGTAAAAAAAACAAAAACAATTTCTGGGATGTTTTCACAGCGTTATTTTGCCTGATGCAGAATTGATTCTTCAAATCGAACTATCATTTTACCACACAGTACATTTACTGTTTACTGCATTTAGTCCTTTGTCTGTACCTTTGCTCATCTTTGACATTTTGGCCTTTCTGATCAAACCTGTTCTCACCGCTCACTCAGAGATGGATGGAGGCCGTCAAACAGCACAACAAGTCTCAGAAGAGACTAGGTGCATTTTAACGTTAAAAACACAGGGAAACAAGCTTGCAGCCATGTTGTTATATTTTTTCAAATAAAGTTTGTTTAATAGTTTTGCAGCTGTCTGCTTCAGAAAATCAGTTAAAATGCCTTTCTAGAAAGCATAGAACAGAGTGTAGAGAGTTTAGTCAATCAAAATAAAGAGGAATAGTTGGCTTGAAATAGAGCTGTGACCTCGAGAACAAAAATCAAATTAAAGTGTGAGTCTCCCAAAAGACTCTCTACGCTGCAGAGCCACAAATGCAACTATTCCCCCGTGGGCGTCGTGCGCTCCACTAACCTGCCCGCCGGAGCGTCTGAATGATGGAGAGAGGAAGGAGACGAAGGGGGAAGAAGGTAGATAACAAGAGTGTGCTCATGAATGTATATTTCCTGTTGCTACATATATGTGTAGCCGTACCTCTGTGTGTATGACTGTATGTTTTGTTGAGATTATTTGTGTGTATGTATTCGTTAAAGTGGATTAAAAAGGCCATATTGCCAGCCATGTTGTTCTGTTCAAATGAGCGTTCACATCAGCATGCTGCTGGAAAAAACACTGTCAGTACACACGTACACACACACACAAACACACTCAGATGAGGCTCACTGGGTGGTAAGCAGGGCAGCTGAGTGTCTCTACACAACGCAGTGCTGAATGCATGATGTTATGAATCACTTTACATACTCTGTCAAGGAAGATGCAAACACACAAAAACAAAACAATCGTCAGTGAAAAAGCCATTGAAACTCCACTGTTGTCTGTTAGATGAAGGAATACGTTAAGTGCGCTTCAACCAACTCACAAGGAACGAGACCTGGCGTCGAAACGTTAGTCATTTAATAAAGTTTATTGCCTCAAGTCTGTGTGCTCCAGTATCCATTGTTGTCTGTATCAGAAGTTAACTGAACAGTTGGTTGCTTACCATGTGTGCAGTGCTGTGGTGTAAGTATAAATACCAGGGTGCACCTGGACTTAAGAGCCACATGAATCTTGTACTGCCAAAAATGTAAGGTGCAAGGTGTAAGCAGAAATCAGTTTCCTTAAAACTCAGAAATCAACAAGGAAATGTTAAGAAAAATGCTAAAAGTTTTTGACTTCAGACAAATCCTGAAACAGCCAAGGGATCCAAGATGGTGCCATATCATGGTGTTATATCTTGAAAATTCTACATTTATTTCCTGTATGTCCTCCTGATGAGTTTCCGTTTCTCAGATATATGTTAGATTGAATTGTAACAATTTACAGTAAACAGGAGGTGAACTTGGTATAGACCACCAAGGTTCAGCCATAAAAAAAACTGTTTTTTGGGGGAGGATAAAGCTACTCATATCAAATCAATTAATCAGAAAAGATACATGAACACTGTGGGGGGAAAAAAAAGGAAATGGCCTTTAAAAATATCCGAGTCATAAAAAACAGCTTCCATCTGTAGCTGGGTATACCATGTTGTTATCCTCTGCTGATGCGAATAAGATAAACCCTCACCAGGCAGATACAATGAGTTATAAGATGTACAGTGTAAGTTAATATTACTCCTACACACACACGCACACACACACACACACACACACACACACACATACACAACTAGAAACAAACAAGAACCACACAACTACAACCACAAAAACAGATTTGAAACTGCTTTCTGTGTGTTGAAATGTTAATGATGATTATTTCCATGTTTCATGAAGCTCTTGTCAACTTTCTGTCTTTGTCTGGGTTTGGTTTTAAGTCTTTATTCTCCCTGTTATTACATACTGTAAACATTTCTTCGTACAAATGAATGCCGCGATGCAAAGTGACCACTTGTGAACTAGTGTGTGAAATTGTGAATAATCTGTAACCTGTCAATCAATTTTAAAGTATGCATCATGGACCGCCTAAATGGACAATGTAGAAAAATGTAGCCATGTAATGTACTGTGCACAGACAAGAACATTTAACATAGAGAAACACACGCAAAGACAGTAGACATCTTAATCACCAGACACGAAGTCACTAAATCAAACTGACTGAGGTGGCCTCAGACAGAATCTCTGTCTCTGCTGTACGTGAATATTTCAAGATGGGAACTCAAAAAAAACCCCGAAGGATTTTGTGTTCAGTGTGCAGGTAAGTATTCATCCAGAAAGGAGGCCTGTGAACCCCAAACCACATACACTCCTTAATGACTGATTCCTCAGCACGTAATTTACATGTGTGCTCCTATTACCCCTTATCTGCCAACAAAAGCAACCTTCATATAACACTACAGGAGACCTGTCTTACTGACAATAAGCAGAAACAGATAGCAGTGAGCTACTGTTGGGATATCAGTGGGATACAAAGGACAGGGCCCCTAAACCCACATGCACACACATGTCAGTGTGTGAGAGGAGGTGTCTGACCCAAATCCTGCTCATAATGTCTGACTGGGTGAGCAGAAGATGAGGTGTGTGTCACACAGGCTGTGTAAGGATACATGCAGGGAAGCACAAGTTCAACTGTGCGCATGGAAACAATGAACACAAATTAGTGAGAGAAGTGTAAGGACATGCAGTATTTATATTTGTCGTTTTGCGAGTAACACTTCTGTCTCAGAGCGCTACATAGAGCAGCTAAGCACGGCAGTCTCCACTATACAGCAGGAAAAAGAAGGTTAAAAGCACAACAAATCATCGTCAGCCAGCCATGATAGCTTCCACTAGACCAGTTCCATAGACAGGCATCAGTTTTGTTTTGTTGCTATTAACCGAACCGTTAATTTAAGAAACGACGTTATTGTTATAAGTTGCTTTTAAAGTCATGCTAATGTGAATGAGTGTGAACTACATTTGCATTGTGGACACTGGTGCAGCGTTATATCAACAACTTGTTTCCCAGTGTATTCTGACACACTTGGCGTGATGACAACACATACAGTGCATTAAACACAACATTTCAATAGTAAGAAATATTCAGATCTTTCAGAAAGTAACAATAGCAAAATGTAAAAATTGTGTTGAATGTTATATATATTACATTATTGGATTATTATTACTGATACATTAAAATGTAAGAAGCATTGTAATGTTGGAGCAAGTTGATTGCCTGATATCAGACAGAATTGTCAACTCGTTACACTCCATTTCCATCTTCAGTCAACTTGGAGGAGCAAGCGGATTCAAAGGTCTGGACCCAGTCAAGCAAGTCGAGGTGGAGCGAATTTAAACTACTTTATATACTGTTAAATATGGGTGGTTAAATCTATAGTAGTCACTATAGCTGTCAGATAAATTTAGTGGAGTAAAGTAAGTACCTTTAAAACTATATTTATGTACAGTAATTGAATAAATTAATCTTGATTAGGAAAACCTCCACCATTCTCACAAGCACTACTTGGCAGTAAAATTGGAAAATAAATACATGTCGACAGGCACACACAAATTGACACATTGTTGTCAGTGCACTCAGCAAAACATTTGAATGATCTCACACCCTCTTCGGCTGCACTGGCCAAAGTAAGTAACCTTTTAGCACGGAGTCGTGAGCCCTTGGCAATGAGCCTGAGGCAATAATGAGTCAACCAGTGGTCAAGGACGGACAGAGAAAAAGAAAGGCAGAGAGGTGGAGAGAGAGAGAGAGAGAGAGAGAGAGAGAGAGAGAGAGAGAGAGAGAGAGAGAGAGAGAGAGAGAGAGAGAGAGAGAGAGAGAAACCATTATCCATTGAGAAGTGAGACAAAGGACGGTGGGGCCTCGCCACACTCCAGTGAGAACAAATAATAGCTCCCAAAAAAATGGGACAAGACCCTCGAGTGACCCACTTTTTCACCGTTAGTAGACCAGTGATACTCCACCAAAATGATCAGCCAGTCACCCATAACTGTGTGAGGCTGTAGGTGTGTGCGTATGTAAGAAAGAGGAGAGAAAGATCCTTATGTGTGTCGGCAGAGATAGGGAGGGGGCGTGGGAAAGCAGCATGTGCTTCAGTTCATCTTCACCTCTCTCTGGATCCCTGTCAGCTGTGCCCCCTCCCCTTTCATATCTCTCCGAATTGTCATTATCAGGTAACCTGCTGCATATTGTTTTGTCAAGTAATTGTTTGATCTATAAAATAACAGTAAAACAAGTTCCCAGAGCACAGGGCGACATTTTCAAATGGCTTGTTTGGTCTGACCAACAGTTCAAAACCCAAAGATACTCAATTTATAATGATATAGCCCAAATAGAAAAGCACCAAAGACAATCAAGTAGATAGCAAATAGTCAGAACTAGTATTCACAAAGAGTTAACAAATAACCTTCTTGTACTTTTTTCACACAGTCCTTTCGGCCAAATCTTGTCTGGTTGGGTTTTTCTTTTTTGCTTCTGCAGCACCCTGAGAGCAACCGGAGAGCTATATTACCCATGTGTGGAGAAATAATAAACAGGTAAGACACGGTGTGAGTGCCTTCATGAGGTGATTCAGTCTCTAATTGAAGTCATCAATAACACAGCACACAGGTCTCACAGTGATATCAGGGGGGGCTGACAAGCTGTCTGCAGTCCACAAATTCGCTTTTACCACACACACGCACACACACTCTGAGGCCTGTTAAATGTGCAACTTTGTCAACTCTTTGATAACCCTGTTGTCGTCTGGCGCTAGCTACTATCAGCTGTAATTGGCCCTTTATGAGTCCATTTCAGCAGCTAAATTTAGCAGGGAGAGATATTATATCTGTTTAACCACTTACTGAATATTCACAGTTTTAGCCTTAATATTTGGACACAAGAATCTCAGATAAAAAGGTTAAAACAAAGTTTGTATATTTTATATCTTCCAGGTACTTCTTTTGTTTATGTACTGACTTTCTTGTTCATTTTTATAATTGCTTTTGTTGTTTAATACTTTTTTATTTGAAATTTTGAGATGATGACAGTGTAACTCCCTTGATCCTGAACTCCTACTATTTTAACAGAAAAGTCCATGCAAACAGCATTTTTTTATTTTTAAAAAGGGACAAGTCAGGAATTAACTTTCAAGAGGAATATGAAAAGGTCCACCATTGCACTCCATAGATGTGACTGAGATCCAAATTAGTACCTGCATTATCCAGATTGTTTCTTTAACAACCATATGGGACCCAGGCTTGTTTCTTTTGAGTCACCAAATGGCACATGTCTTAAATATACTTTAACAGGCTTTGCCTCAAGAGCAAAATGAACTCTCAGTCTGAAAATACTTGACAGCACTTGTTCTTGTGGCGGTCGCTCTTATGACTGCAAGCCTTTTATGGACCTTTCTTCATTACTCATCCGATGAGTTTATTTAAAAATCAGTTTTGCCCTCTTTTCCTCTGTCAGTTGATGTTCCACGCCTTCAGATTGAAAATAGACTAATTCTCATTCAAACGAACACGGATGAATACATGCATGTACACACACACACATATATATATATATATATATATATATATATATATATATACATATATATATACATATACATATACATATATATATATATATATATATATATATATATATATATATATATATATATATATATATATATATATATATACATATACATATACATATATATATACATATATATATATATATATATATATATATATATATATATATATATATATATATATATATATATATATATATATATATATATATATATATATATATATATATATATATATATATATATATATATATATATATATATATATATATACACACACACACACATATATGTGATGTCCCACCCCTGCTGTCCCCTCAGTCAGATGTTCCGCCTGAGATCCATGAATCAGCCTTGCGCAGACAAGATGAGTGACTGTGACATCAGTATCAAAATATAGCAGTGCTGCCTACATCTGACTTAAAAGCATTAGCAGACGCATTTCTGCTGAAGCCTAGCCTCGACCACAAATAAACGCCCATATAAAAAGTGTCCACATTAATGCACAAAGTGAACATTGGTCAGACAGAAGCTATTACCTCCATGAAAGTCATTAAATCCTCTGAATGATGTCATAACCATACTTGTTTCACCAATCCTGCTTTAAAACATTAACATTTACCTCTGTGGTTCACAAATTAAACACATTCTCCACAAGATTATTACTAAATGCATTGGCAAAGTAACCATGTTGTAAAGGGGAAATTCTGGTATTTTTCAAACTAGGTTTTATTCTCATAATTGTGGCCATATGGCTCATGCTAACTTTGCACTCGCCACCTCCATTGTAGCGACTCAGGACACACAACTCCAGCAAAACAATATGCATCGGGGTAAGCAGCGTCAGCCTCCTTAAGCTTTCCAAATAAATGTAAATTTTACATAAATCCTTTGAAACGCTTCTGAGTCTAAATGAACGTAAACACAGAAAGAAGCCCCCCTCTAAGTTAGAGAGTTTGTTTTCCCTCATATTTTACTAAAAATCTTTTCTCACCAGTTATGCATTTAACAATCTCTGCTTATCATCTTCTCTAAAATCCTGCCCTGCTTCCACTTTAAAGCGAGTTAAAAATAAGTCGACAGAGTGAGATGGCACTTTTTGTTTTGCGGAGGGAAAAGGAGATAATGGCTTTTTACTGGCAGATAGCTCGTTTTCTCAAGAGGTCTGGCCTTGCGACTAAAACGGCAACAGAAAATGGCCCACAGTCAATACCAGTCTATCTACCTGAATAGGATAACACCCTTTAACCTGGATATAGTAATTTTTACATTAAATTTAACCTCTGATGCTCTAAATTATACTGGCTGTTAAGTCTGATGGATGGATGTGTTTTTTTATTTTTAATGACATTCTGAGACGTGCTACTGTAAGAGTTTTGTCCTTCAGACCCTCTGCAATACCTTCAATGTGTCTTTTCATGTCTTTTGAATGCATGAACACACACATCTGATTTATTTACAGTATCTATGTATTAGGGTTAGGTAGGGTTAGGGTTATTTGATACATTCAATTTATTGTCTACTCAGAAATAAAGCTTAACAATGTGCGTATTCATTAATCTTACAGTCTTAGTAAAATATTTTCAGTTTCATGCCCAGTGGTAACGAGTGGAAAGGTTTTCAAAGATTTAGACCAAGAGAGCCCAAGAGAAAAACTGAAGTAATGAAAGTAAGAAAGGTTTAACTTCATGTTTAAATCTTTCTCCTCAGTTGGAGAGGGATGACATAAGCCAGCTAGTCTCTGATCGCCAACACAGCACATGAAAAATGAAACGCTACATCGCCAGCTAATTCACTTACATAAGAGCCTCAACTGAGATGTGAATTTAAAAGTACAGTGACAGAGAGAAATACGAAGAATAAACAGAGAAGCATGTAGGAGGGAGGCAGCGAAAGCAAGACAAAAATGTCCATATTTTACTGTCTATTACAAGCCTGTGCATTTTAAATTGTCCTTTGTATTTTGGCCAAAAAAAGTACAGTACATTAACATGACATCAAACCTAAACTACACTACAATTATTCTAATATATACTCTAAGCTTCAGGACATTTTTTATATCACAGTGGATTTCTCAGACGCCCTGTGAAGATTTCTTCTCCCACAAATCATCTTTCGGTCTTTAACACACACACAGACGCACTCAGGCGGTGGAGATTTAGTAACTATGATCAACACTCCGCTGACAGGGGAAGGGATGTAATTCTCCTGCAGTATTTCTGGAAACATGCCACTTTAGTTTTAATCTTGAGTCCAGACAGATCCAGGCTGTTTGGCACTTCCTCTTCACATGCATCGCAATTGTTTCCACCTTGTGCGAATATGTACAGTACATGTATCTCAGTCAGTGTGTGTGTGTGTGTGTGTGTGTGTGTGTGTATACATGTGTGTCCTGTCCTGAATGACATTGGAGGACTGCAGACACACATATGCATTTTGTCTTTCTTAATCTCAGTTTAACTTTTACCTGCAACGCTGCTAATAGGACAAACTCACTATGTTTGCATTCAGTGCTTTGTAATGTGAAAAAGGAACCCGCTAATTGGTGCAGACTAGAAGTGTGTCCAGACTGGATGTGAAGCAAATTTGAGATTTTAACAGCATACGGTCAGTGAAGCGACACAAGTGGACACAAACAAACAGACGCAAAGTCACTTTAGGTGACGCAAAATGTCCACACGAGTTGAAAATGTTTCAACTTGAGCAAAAAAAAAAAGTGCACAAGACTATCTATAAACATACTAAGGGATATGGGACGCAAATAACACACAAGTTGGAGTTTCTGGTAAGTTTTGAGATCAGTCAGAGTCTCGGCTGTCACACAAACACAGGCACATGTCGCTAGCTAGCTACAACTAACATCTGTACAGTTAGTGAAGTTTGTTGCGAATAAACTTGGACTGCGCAAACAGTCCAGCGGTCAAATTCGCACCAATTACATCAGTAAAAATGCTTTGCATTCAATCTGAACGCAATTTGAAGACAGTGAAATAAAACATACCATTTCTAAGTTCTAATCCTGTGTCTGTAAGTTAATTATTCAATTGTTATATTCAAAAATATATGTCAGACAATCATTTTTGAGTGTTTTTATATTCAAATTCCTGTTTTCTTTTCTTGCAAAACATTAAAATATTTTTAATGACTCATCTTGAACTTGGCCGGATATACATACTGAAAATGTATCCAATAAAACGTGATTTGGGATGACTAGCTAACCCTGCCCATCATATAAAACCGGACTTGATAGTTAGCTCATGGGTCAAATATCATAATAGGATGTGTGTGCTTGGATGTCATTTGCCTATTTTTTCACATATCCAAAGAATGTGCTTGAGGTCTAATTTATTTATTAATCCGTTGTTCTCCTTACAGAAGCTAAAGATGCTCTAACTGCCGTTTCTCTGTGACTTCATTTGGGTTTCTTGGAAAGACAATAGAAGGCAGTTTGAGGCCACGGTGTGTTCTGGACTTTATGTACAGTATGTAACCATGGGAACAGTGAAGCTCAAAGTGACAATTATACAATTATCAGTCACAAGGCTCCTGTTTTCACAGCGGGAGTGAGACAGGGGAACACCTCCGTGGATTCAGCAGTACATCCAGCACAGCTGCATGCAGCTTTTGGACGGCCGCGCACACACTCATACAGACTAACACACACTGACACGCACACGCACATAAACATTCTGATCCAAAATCTCACTTGAGCTCTCACCCAAACATACACACACAAACACACACACACAAACTTCCATAAAACTAACACATCTGTTTCTCCCTGTGAAAGAATAGAGGCCTTGAAGCGAGATGCCACGATGAGTCTGCCAGAGGAGAATCTAATTCTCTCTGTGTTGTGCTTTTCACTGAACCCATCCCCACCTTGGCAGGCTAATTCAATTCATTACTGCTAATTGTGTCAGTGTAAAACACTGGAAGTTTCCATAGTGTGGAGCACTACGTCTCCTCACACAGTCAAGCCATCTGTTTGGTTTTCTGCAAGCCTTCTCTCTTCACGAGACAGAGCAAAGATGGCAGGTAGCTGGATGTGTTGTCAATGTGCAACCAGACACAGCCAGCGTAAAGATCATACTCCTAACTGAATACACATGCAAGTTATTATTGCATTATTGCTCCAAGCCCTGGAAGAAATGTGTGGATCTTTTTCTTCCATTTTCAACTACCAAAACAAAACAAACATAGCTTTTAGTGCTGATTTACAAAATCTGACGATAAATGGTTTCCAGCTGTGGCATCGCCCGTGCTGATGAGATGAAAGATAATGACGGATTTGTACAGCAAGGTTACTAGTTGGATGTGAAACTGCTGGCTGACTCGCTTTGTTCAGCTGCAGAAACTTGTAGCTTGAAGGTAGACTTCAGCAAGGTGAAAGCTTCTCTGAGTGAAGGGTAGTTTCAGTCACCACCAGGGAACATGGCTGCCTAAAGTGCCACAGATTGCCACAGTACAGTCATCTCACACAGACAAGGGTTCAGCCATCTTCTGCCGAGAGATTTAAAGATGTCTTCTGATGGGCACCCTCACCATGGATTCACTTAAATAATCAATAGAGTTATGAATATCTCTTGGGTGGTGCAACAGTAATAAAATTATTCCACTTTCCTCTTGCCCGGAGAGCAGACTGCACCACAGGTCCTCGTATAGATCACTGTTCTCTGTTTTCAATTCAAGGTCAAGGCAAACTGGCAGAAGCACACACACACACACACACACGCATACACACACTAAATACAAGAACACATTTGTGCCCACACATTAACAGACAGACAGACACACATCAACAGCAGGGAGGGGCATCCCTCTGTGGCCAATAACACAGTGCACATGAGAGATGAAGCGTTCAGAGAAACAAGAACAGCATTTCCACTGAGCGACTAGTGTGCTTACATTACGTGTGCACTACAAGGCAATGCAACCAAAGAGTCAAGATCTCATGACAAGGCCTAAAACAGGAGGAAGTGTGTGTCTAGAGTAAATAGTGGGTGTGAGGTTTTCTGCAGTGTGTTTATCTGTGTGTGTGTGTGTGTGTGTGTGTGTGTGTGTGTGTGTGTGTGTGTGTGTGTGTGTGTGTGTGCACGCGCACTACGCCAAAGCTTCTCTGGTGACACAGGGATTCCTTGAGACACCTTGTCCTCTGGCCACCGTCCAATCCACTGCAGAGAGGGGGGCAGGGACAACACCATGTCAATCATTTGTCACAGAACTTCGGCTGCTCTTTATGCCCCTGAGGACATTCAAACAGTGACTGCAGTGCTTCTGTGGACGTCCAATTGGACATAATTTTCCTACATGTTTAATTAATTCTCTCTCTGAGGCTGTCCAATCACAAATGAATCGCTCACTGTGGGTGTCCAATAATAAACTGAATCACAAACTATCCTCCAATCCAGAAAAACCTCTTTCATTTCTGCACATATCCAAATACAAACTTCTCTATCACTCAAATCAAATAAGATAGTAAAACCTGAAACATAATACAGAGTGCACAGTAAAAAGGGTCAAATTGACAAAAGCATCACAGTATTGTATTGAACTGATTTGGATTCAGTTTTTTCCCAGTTTGTGGAGTGGCAAAATGTACAAAACCTCCATTTCTTAACTTAAAGTCAATGAGAAATTTCCCTGTTTCACATGATAAGTGACTAACCTAAATTTGTTCTGGCAGATGGAGCCACGTGACTGAGCCTACTGTAGTGTTGTTTACACTGCTGTGTGTACTGTTCATCATCTGTTGCTACTAGACACTGCTTGTAAGTGACTGTTTAGGGGCGCTGAGTTGTAAGCTACGAGAGCATTTACAGATTGAAGTCAAAGTCAGAGTAAACAGTCCTTGCCTAGCTAAAGCCTCCATCAAACCCTGGCACGCTATTCAACGATAACACTCAATAACGAGGTAAAACAAAGCACCCCAAACACAAAGAAAGTCACACAAAAGCACATTCACACAGTGGTGGGTAAGTCATCATGTTGCACAATAATTCCTTGGTTGCAGGTATATGTGATTATGTGACTCATGGTAGTTGCAGCAGGATCTTTCTTTTAAGCTTGTCTTCTGCAGTGTTTGCAGCCATAGCATTTATTATTTCCTCCTTTCAAAATCTGTAGCTGAAAATGCAGACTGAATGAAAAGGTTTTCCTAAATGGTGCATCACTGGGCAACTGCAATAACTGGAAAAACTGCTTTCTGTATATGAAGTTTGCTTGGGAATTTAAGTCTGTTTCAAAGCTCAGGTATCAGATCGGTGGACAGTGGACAGTGGATCGGAAGTGGACAGCCACAACCTATACTAAACCAGTGGAAAACACTGCATTCTAATGTTAAGTGATTGAATTTGAATAAATTATAATCCTTGGAATAAGTTGAACATCATCATGAACATCATAAATGCATCATTTCTAATAGTCAGTTGATCTGAGAGTGGATGTTTCCTTGCCCATGCAATGACGACTATTGATGATACGACACGATTTGCTGATGACATGTTTAGAGCTGCAACGATTAGTCGACAGAAAATGAATTGGCAAATATTTGGATAATCGACTAGTTGTTTTAGTCATTTTTCAAATAAAAATACCAAATATTCTCTGGTTTCAGCTTCTCAAATGTGATGATTTGCTGCGTTCCTTCGTCATATGTGACAGTAAATTAAAAATCTTTAGCTTTTCAACTATTGATCAGAAAAAAACAAGCAAATTGAAGACATCACCGTGGGTTCTAAGAAATTGGGAATGTAATTTTTTCACAATTTAGCAGTTTTATGGACTAAACGATTAATCGATAATGAAAATAATCGTTAGTCGCAGCCTAGACATGTCCTGCTGAGTAGTTCTGGGGGAGTCAGCATTTCTCAGCTCACTACCTACATTTCCATTCTACTGTAGATATTGGTTTAACCATCAGATTACGGTGTGTGTAAGTGTGCAGACATGAGCATGTGCATTTGTGTGAATGAGGGCGTGTAGACAGTAGGCTGGTATACTGGGTGGGGAGTGCGGAATATGACACCCTGTGTTACGACAGTCAGTTTCTAGTTTTGCAACAAGTGGGCTACAGCATCAATAATGGACGACAGAGAAAGGGATTAGGCAGGGAGGCAGAGTGGTGCGTTCATGCCAGCAAACATGCCCTTTTATCAAAATTCAACAGTCAATTAGTGGGTATGTATTCAGCTCTACATGTGTATGAGATGGTAAGTTTGTATCTTAATATCCGTATTTACATTTTTGTGTATTCATGTGGGGCAGAGGAGGAGAAGTGATGTACAACAGAGACATACAGTACACAGAGGTAATTAGAAATGTTAACTTTGGGGAAATGTCTATTATTCAAATGTGTATATGTATAGGCAAAGAGGCTGACTGCTACCGTTAGACATTTAATGTCTAAAACCTTCCTCTGGCTTTCTACTGATGGACACACACACACACACACACACACACACACACACACAGCACAAATTCAACGAAGCAAGCTGACAAGAGAAAACACTTCTTGAGTTGTCACTCCAGGCCAATCACAACCACTTTGCCCTGAGCACGCTCGGCCATTTATAGGTCTATAAAGTGGGCCGGACGACAGAGAGCTGCAGTGACAATGACACAGGAAGATATTTAAAACTGGAGCACTCAGAGAGAAAAACGAAAAACGGAGAGAGAGAAAGAGGAAGAAGAAAACAGAAATAAAGCTTAGTTAAATGAGACTGTTTGGACCATGTGGACAACATGTGGACACATGGAAGGACAGAGGAAGCTCCAAATCCAACAACAAAGCAACACATGCGGAATCACTTCATATTCTCTTCCTCCTACATTCACAAACAGCTCTGTCACTCAATTCTTTGCTTTTAACGCAGAGCAGAATATTCAGTAAAGTCAATATCCCAGTCAGCTGGTGAGTTCTTTGACATTTTACACACCAGTGTCAAATGTTTTTTTACCCCCAATGCTCCTGGTCTCATTTTTGATGTGTTAATAACATAAGCATGTGCTTATGTGTGAGTCAAATTGCCCATTTGGCTTGTAGCCATTTCAGACAAAGTATCAGCCCAGAGCAAACATCACACACCTTCAGTATGGCCTTGTTATCTTGCAGTCAGGGATATTTGCACAAAGCTTCTGTTGAAGACTTACGGATTGCTGGCCCAACCAGAAAATTGCATAACTCTGACAGAAACTATCCAAAGTGCTTGTTAAGCCGCGTTGAGCCTCTGCATCATTCAAAAGTTACGGAAATTATCTTTAACTTGAAAATATGTGTTTTAAAAGCTTTGCTGGGGGCACAGGTTGAGCTGGAAAAGCCAGAGAGTTGGATTTCTCATCTCCGTTTTGCTCTCGGGTAGGTACGTAGGAGGAGAATCAGGCCGAGAGCTGCTGGCTTGGATTCTGCCGCCTGTCAGAAGAAAAGAGGCCTAACAATGGACTGAAACAGAAAGACAGAAAGGGACAATACAGCTACGGATAAAAATACTATGAAAAGACTCGGCATCCCACATTTAATTGCAGATTCTTTGCAGATGAGTGATTTCCATTCACATTTCTGCCAACCTGCTCAGGATCACATTCAGATTTATCCAAAACTCAGTTGTTATAATGGAACACATTTGATATAACCATGATTTCTTCTGAACTGAGAGGCAACAAATTAAAACCCAGAAGATAACGCCTGCCGACTGCGGTGATGTGTCCTATATTTTTGCAGACAAGTGCAGCCTCTCCAAGAACTTATAAATCAGTTTTCATGGCCAAATTGGGCTTAAAATCAGCCTTTATATTCCATGGTGTGCTCCAGGCTGAATAGCACTGAGTGAAAGAGGCAGGCAGCGAGAGAGAGAAATGGTCAGGGGGATAGAGAAAGGGATATTAAGTGACATAAAAGAGATATCACAGAAGGAGGGATGTTACCGAAGGGCATTCAGAGAAGAGATGGAGGAAGGGGAGGGAGGCAGATCGCAACATGAAATCTGATCTTCCCCAGGAGCCCACAGTTATCCAGTCCCTCTGCAACTAGCGGCTCAACAAATAACAATAAATGGAGCCAGAGTAGGAGAAAGTCTACTGGAAATCAGACTTCTCTTCACATCTGGTAATTTTGTTCTCCATATATTTTTTTGACATTTAACAAATGTCTGTTCAGACAAGACAGATTCTGCTCTTCCTCAAAAGTTTCTTTCTCCCCCACTCCTGTCTCCCTCCATCTGTGCACCCATCCTCCAAACAGCATGTACAGTATCTATCCTGAATCCATATGCATCTATTGTGACAGTAGGTTGTGTCGTGACATGGCTTGCATGTTTTTAAAAAAAAAATGGACGTTACCTTTTAATGTTTTTCGTATAATGTCATCCACCCTTTTCTTGTTCCTATTATGGCACTGAACACTTTGACAGTTTTATTTGTCACCTAGCAGCAGTGTTTTCATGACTTAAACCACTTGAATGCCAAATATCTTGCATACTTGACTTCTTTCTCTCACTGCTCCTGGTCTTGTCCATGCATATTCCATGAAACACACAAAGCTCCATCACAATCACTTTCACAGACCCTTGCCTTCATTCACACTCTAAATGTAATTTTTTTTAAATTTTCTGTGCTTCTATGTGCAGGACAAAGCATCTTGTGTGCAACCTTCACACTTTCACCCAAATAAAAAGTGTAGAAATGTGCTGAGGAGCAAGGTTAATTTAGGTTAAATCATTTTTACAGTGTTGTTCTTCTCAACTCCAGCTGTTTCCACTGGCTCTGGGCCACAGCACTCACCAGACAGGAGTAGCCAGCTGCAACATTAATCAACAGCCACTTTACTCATTTGCTTGATAACGTGTTATTTTCATAGCATAGCTACTTCATCCTGCAGTCTCTCTCTTGCAACTTCTTTACCTCTCTAACTCACTCACACAGCAGGATCCCACCCACCCCGCCCAACCCGAAACCTAAAACACACACACACACACACACACTTTACCTATAATAGCCCGGGTAGCCTGAAACAAGTGCCATTTATTGAGCAAACTCATCCAGTTGGCCAGTGTAAACACAATTCAATACCAAGAGCCTGAGGGAAGAGAGAGAGAGAGAGAGAGAGAGAGAGAGAGAGAGAGAGAGAGAGAGAGAGAATTGGGTTCCATTTTGGATCCGGTTCCAGGCTGGTAAAAACACCTGGATTAGATAAGTTTCAAGGCTAATGAACCTCTTATCAAATCTTTTGTCTCTCTTCAAACAATGTACAAAACCTTGAGGTAGCAGGCTTCTGAATTTTAGTCTGCGCTGACCGTCAGTTAAAATGACAAATGTCACCAGTGACGGTTTGAACGTTAATGCTGTACGTAAATTTGCCAAAAGGACAAAATTAAACTTTTGGCTGTTGTTTAGTTAAAATACTCTGTGCAAGCTGCTGTCTGTATTCGTCCACTGATTTTTCTGAAAGAACCACTCGACGATCACAAGTCAACTGTGTGATTTTGCAGTTCAACAAGACCAACAGAGTTTTGAGTCTTCTCTACTGAAACAATCTCGATGATCTTGTCCTGTCAGTTTCAGTAAGTCTGAATCTCCCACTTAGAGTTTCATCTATATCATTTCAGGAATTCAAGGAATTATCAGCTTGATAGCGGAATCAAGCTGAATCTGGGAGCTCCATTATTTGGAAGAAGTGGTGGAAAATAAGGTGAGGTTAAGTTAGATAGTTACACCTGTTAATTCAATATGTCAGATACATACAGTATATGTATATGCTGCTCATCTCATTTTCAGGTTGTAGCTACATATTCTCAGTTTTAACAAGGCTGCAAATTTGTGTTGTTACTGTCTATTCAGCAATAAATCTCAATTAAATCTTTGAGTCTTAGCTATCTTTTAAGGAAAAGGATTCAGGTTTGAAAAGCAGATTCCATTCTGGATTCAGATACAATAAAATGCCACTGAACTCAAACTGTGGTCCAAGCAATGCGTCTTCAGAGAGATAAATACAGTCTGCATTCATGCTTGTAGACAGAGAGAATGTGCATGGATTTGTCCTGTCTGGCAGAGGGGAAGAGGACAAGGTGTCTCATCCTGTAGCTCTTCATCATCTGCAGCTACAAAAAGCTAATAATGTCTGAAGCTCTTCCTCCCTCTCCTCCAGCCTTTCAGCTTCACTGTGGAAACAACTTAAGGGGTTTTTCTGTCCCCGTAGGAGTGCACTGATGAACCCAGCGCTTCTCTTCTAGCAAAGGAAAAAGAGAGGGAGTCCATGCACTGGATATTACAAGCTCCCAAGTATTTAATGAGGCAATGTTTTGACTATCAAGGGCTTCGTCAGGATTTTGTCCTGCATCTGCACCCAGCTGGGGTCGGATGTGAACACTACCCGCCTTCTCTGCCTCTCTTCTAGAAGCCAGGATGCATTCAAAGGCGAAAGGTGAAAGAAAATTTCACTAATAATTAGTATGTACAAAATCTGCTAAACAAGCTAGCAGTGGTCACTTAAAGACAATCAACTGAACAATATCATTTCATTTGTATTTCATCTGTATCTATCATATATATGACAAATAACCATGCATCTCCACAGACAGGTGCATGATGTTTCTTATCATTTGCATCCATGATGCTCTCGATATCTACGATTTCAAGGACATTCAAGAAGTGAAGGACGGGGAATACTACATCCTACGTATTGCTTAACCCTCAGTGATCCACAATCCTTACTACTGACAGTAAGCCGAGTTTAACTCTATTAAAGGCAACTAAACCCATTTTCCGAAAGAATTATAAGCTTTTAACTGTCTGTCCACACACACACACACACACACACACACACACACATTTAAGCTAAACACATTGAACATACATGTGCAAGAAGTGCATGATGGCCAGACAGACAGAAGAAAGAAACACAGACATGTAGATGTAAAGAAATAGCTGGAGGAAAAGAAGAGAGAAAACTGAGCCGCAGGGGAATAGACTCGGCTATACTGTTCTGTAACAAGGAGGCCGGCTGCTGACATTTGGCATTGATTGTGTTGTTTTATAGGCATTCGTCAGTTAAACCCCTATTGGACAATTACAGAGAGAGCCTGCATGCTCCTGCAGGGAGGGTCGTGACTTTGATCTCTCACTGCTTTTCCCCTCTGCTTGATGGAAAACCCGCGGAAACAAAGACGGAAAGGTGGTGCGCCTCTAATTGGCTCCAAGCGAAAGGAAACCAGAAGCAGCTGTTTGAATGGGGCATGAATGGAGAAAGAGAAATAGATGGAGAAAGAAAGAAAGAAAGAAAAGGAAATGGGAAAAGGTAGGCTGAGATGAAGAGAAGAGGAATAATAAAGTGAAAGAGAAGAGAGAAGAAATTTAGGGAAGAAATGAGGTGAGAAATAAGAGAGAGAATGCCTCACTGAATTAAATAAAAGCTCCATTTGATACATGTTCATTTTCTAAAAGCCTGCAATATCTACACACTGTAGTGCAGGAGTAATCAGTCGAACCACCAATCACATATGATCATAATTCAGTGAGGAAACATCACCATTTAGTCAGTGTTTACTGTCCTTTATCCCTTTTATTGTACCCAATTTTTGTGTTAGGCGGCTAATATTTCGGTATAACCTGCTATGCATACAGGCCAGCGATGGTTTGTGAGTGACGATAATCCCAACTGTAATATATAGGACATCTTGCATTGCTGTAATGAGTGCGGCTGTGTTATATGAGGGGAAATGGTAATCTGATTGTTAGCCAGTTTCTAATTCCCAGACTAAAGAGTGAAGATTAAGGTTTACATGTTTGCATGACTAGACAGGTTTCTGTTGCCGTCTAATCCAGAAAAGAGCATCACTGGGCTTTCAAATGTGTGTGACATGTGTGCCACAAGACCACAGGTTCACCTGAATTTCATGGAAGGAGCATGTTAGCCTTTTATTTTGTACACTTAAAAGTTTGCAATGTGTATTCCTTGCATATTTTGCATATACTTGCCTCTTTAAGTACCTTTTGGTGCATTTCTACAGTATGTGTCTTTGTTATTTTTCACCCACCCTAAGGGCTCAGATCAAGTCTAACAAGTCATGCCAGTCTCAGACAGCTATATTTTCAAACATGCAATGTTTTCAATCAGACAGCAGTAAACTGTGCTGCATTTTATTTTTTATACTGTTTTATATTTGTATCACTGTGTTAAAAGAGCAATCCAGCAATTTAGTATTGCACGTCCACAAAGTTGGGGGACTCACAAGATTATAGATTAAGAAAAGAGAGGCGGAGATATGACCTGACCTTTAGTCACTTACATATATGGGTAAAGAGCCAAAAGAATTGGATCCTACACTTCCCATGATGCAATGACTGGTTAACATCCACGTCTTTCAAACTCCATGCCCACAGTTTGTAACACAGGCTGTCTGTTAGAATTCTGTAGTCTACAAATGGAGATACTCAAGTGACGTGACTTGAGTAATTTTCTCAAACTTGACAGAGCTCCTCCAGAGCCACAGGAGACATGATGCATCTGTTTTCACAGGCTGTGTTGTACTCCCTGTGACTCCCGCATATTCACTTTGACATGTAAAATAGGTCAAATGCTCCTTTAATGTCTAGACAAGAGCACCAGTAAATCTGGACAAATTCTCTCTAAGGGCCGTTTTGGGTGATTCTGATATTAATCTTCATAGATGCCACGTTGCCTCAACCAGAGACCATTCACCAGGTCTTTCTTTCCAACCCACCCCCCAACTTTAACCCGGTCCCTTGGAGAGCTGGCTGTGATAAACGACCCGTGCAGCAAAGCTAGGATACAAAAAACCCAGAAAACACACACACGCACTTACACTACAAGGCCAAAGGCCTGTGGTGAGTGGTTAGCGGTAGACGCTAACTAGCACAGTTTCCCTGCACTGTGGCCAATCCAGATGACAAGCCTAGTGACTGCCACAACATGGGCTATGTTACAGAGAGCCAAGATGGCCGCCGTTCAAAAGAGCAAGCAGTTACACATGGGAAGAAACAAGTCACCAAAATTTATGTAAGGGATTTTCCAAGATGTTTTTTTTTATTTATTTTTTTTACAAGAACTGTCGGTCACCAGAGGAAAGATTGTGGCTAGATGCCTGGCATAGGAAGTAAACCAGCACACATAAGAAGGAGAAGATATAAACAGAAGCAGGGAAGAGTAATTACCCTTTGGAGGGCTGTGAGTTTGTGTTTATGTGCGTTTGTATTTGCATGTCTGTCTGCAGCGTCCAATTATGATCATCCAATCTGCTTCCCTTCACCCAAAGGTTAGCTTGAATGTCCGAAAACTCTCCCCAGTCCTCACACTAATGGACAGTTGATGCACACACACACACACCATCCTTAAAACCGTTTGTTTCACACACATCAAACACACACACTGAGAGGTCCGCATTTGAGTGTAGGGCGGAAACTGTCAGCTCCAGCCCCACTAACCAAGCCAGGCAGTTTGACTCTCACTGGGTAGCTGCTGGAGCAGCTCCACCCCCTGCCCACTGCCAACCAAGCTACGCTACGCCAGCCTCTGTGCCAGGCTGGACTTCTACTGCAGAAACACGGGATGCAACACCACCAGACAGGATGGAGTGCCATGCTCTGAAATACACACTAATAAGCAAACATGGAATATGACCGTGTAGTTTAGTAATTTTATATACATGGTGACAGAATTGCTTCGTATATTGAATATTGTTTGGATCTAATGTTTTTATTTGATCACTTAAAGTTGTATTTGATATTGTTATTGTTGCCGGGAGCATGATGCTATGTCATATCAAGCATGCTGCAGAAACAAAACGCTACACAGCACACAGCACAGTATTATGAGCATTCATATTGTCCATTGTAGCACACAGATACAAATAAAGAAGTGGTGATAGAAAGGCTGTTTTAGTAAAGTCTAAAAGCACTCGGCTCGTTCGGTTACATTAAAAGTGAAACTAACTCAAATCTTGAATGAGTAAACAGGCTTTTTTTACTTTTTCTCAGAAAGGAAGTTTTCTTCTTCCATACCTGATCCCAGCAAAGGGAACAAAGGGGCCGTTTTGTGCCTGTATAATTGGTCCGAGCAGGTTGCACCAGCCCAATGAAAAGCTTAGCTGAGCACCCAGCTGGCAAGAAAGGCAGATCCGCTTTCCACCCCCCACCCCCCTCCACCTTTTTTTCTTATCCTCCCATGCTTCTCTCCTCTCCTTTCCACCACTCAGAGCCTGACTGTGAACCTGCAGCTCCCGTGTGTCGGCTGAGGTAACTGAGGCTTTCACTGCAAAGCTTACTCAACAGCACAGACTGAACAAGTCTTTATAAAAACTACCCCCCCATCCCCCCATTGTGAAAAGGGGGTCATTGTGCCATGCCGGACTACTGTAAAGTATTTGGGGTTGGCCGGAAGGTACCGCTGCACCCCCCCCCCAGCACATACACACGGAAATACATGCTGAATCACATGTTGCAACAACTGCACACACACACAAACGTTTGTTTCACTAGTCATTGACATAATGCCTTCCCTAGCACCTTACCCTAACCTTAACCATCACAACTAAGTGCCTAACCTTAACCCTTACCCTAACCTTACCCTGCACCCTAAAACCAAGTCTTAACCCTTAAAGTCCCCACCGGCATATAAGAACATGAAACACACACACACACAAAGGCTCAGAGAGGACGAAACATACACATCCTCAGATCCTCTCTGGCATCGCTGCTACAGACCGTCATCTCCACTGCCCACCCGCTTGTTACAGGATTTACATTTGCTCAGAAAATCCCCTGAGACAGACAAACACACACACACACACACACACACACACACTCTGATTTCCTTGCAGGTTAGCGTTAGCGTATGTTTAACATCATGACGTTAAGCAAAAAATATATTTAGCAAAATACTCAGAAGACACACACAGAGCGGCACTGATGACATCATCCAGTTTAATCTGCAAAGGTCCCTCAGGGACACCAAGCCCTTTTCTCAGTCACACACACACTCATATACTATAACAGACACACACACAAACTTCCTTCCAAAGTTAGTGACTACTAGCTAGTTTCAAACTAGTGATTTACTAAATCAGGTTGCACCGTTAAAACTTAAGAAATGTCTTAGCTAGCAGAGACGTTTTCATTAATGTATACATCCGCTAGGAAACATCTGTAACTGCCAATCCTTTGTAGGCTAAATGTATTACTTTGTTTTATTGATATTTGCATATATGTTGGAGGAATCTCTGTTTCAGAGTTAGTAGCATTCATCTAGTTTAGCATGAGTGGGAAATATCAGATTATTTTGTAATTTGAGGTATGTTGTGTTATTTTTGTGAAATGTAATAAAATCTTCCAAGTTTACATTATTATTAAACAGCATTTGATAAAGTGTCAGGTGAGATGTGTGGACCGTATTTTCTTTTACTCTTCGCTCTAAACGGGTCTTGTATTAGCAAGCTAACGGCTAAGTTTCGCCTCATTCATTTTGCTCTACAATTTCACATCTATTACAAAGTGAAATGAAACTGAAATGTCTATAGAAATGCTTCACGGAGGTGAACTTTTCCCCCTCAAATAACCTTGACGTCTAAAAAAAAAAAATTTCACTTTTTTACCAAATTTAGCTCAGTTTTAACCTTGACCCCTAGATGTCTTTTTGACCTGCAAATTACCAACACCATACTTACTGGGATTTTAAATCAAAGAACAAAACCATGCTTGGGCAACTCATGTGTGCATTAATAAGAATTTAATTCAAAAACATACAGTATTTCATCTATAAAATGAAACGATAAATAACCCTAAGACCAGAGAAGTTGACGAAAGAGGTAGTGCAAGAGGTTGTGCCTAAAAATATAGCTGCTGACAGGACCCAGCTGAGGTTGTGGACAATACAACCATTGAAGCTTTCTCAGGTCTGTCCTTCTTTGGCATCCCCGCCCTCAGAGACACAAACCCACAGGTATTCCCTGGTTTAGAGGCAGACTTCCCTTCAAATGAATCAATGGAAACAGCAAGAAATATGCCACCATTTCGTAAGTGAAAGCTCCCTTTCTTCAATGAACCGACCTCACTAAAACTTTCAGCGGTTAATTTGTGTGGGGTTTGGTTTTGATCTTAATTCACCCATTTCTCCCACCTTTCCCTGCAGCCCTGTGTGTGAAAAACATTCTGATTGCTCGGTTGGTTTCATTTTAATGCACCTTCTCTTCTATCTTCCACCAGAGACCTGACTATGAACGTCTTAATGAGAATTTTCTTCACTTCTGCAGAGGTTTGCTTGCAGAAAGAGTTGAAAAACTGAGTCATGGTGATGTGAAAGAGACTCGTCTGTTGTCTCAACTCGGCACGAATGATCAAATGCGTGACGTAACATTGCTCGTGTTTGTTCGGTTCAGTTCAAAAATGGTAAGCTGGCAGCTGACGGTTGTGCCTCCAAACATGTTTTGCTATTTTTTTCATGGGCCTAGCTTTTACTTGCCAGGCGTCTCCGCTTTCCCACTGAATGACACTCGAGGGAGATAGCTTTATTTTAATCTTTCAGTCATTTTGTCATTCTGTTTTCTGTCGTAGTCACAAAGACCTGCTCATCTCTGCTCAGCGTGTAGACTTTTCATCCTAAAAACCCTGCAACATTAAACAAACAAAACACACCATGAAACAATTACTACTGTTGCTGGCATGCAGAGAAGAGAAGAGAGCCAATCACTATAGATCAGAACAGCTCTGGCAGATGGTGTGACTCCTCCACAGAGAGACATTGGCGTCTCCAGACTTGGGTCAGCCACAGGCAGGAAATATTCTTCCTCTACGACCCAGTCTGACCATTACCTTCAGCTACAACACAGGAACACATACATGCACACCTATTGCTGAAGGCAAAGCAGCCTCAAAATAGAAGAGTAAACATCAAGTGTGTGTGTCTTTGTGTGTGAGCCTGAGTCTGTGTGTTTCTGTTACGCAACGGGAGAGTTGCATCCCTGACCAATGAAGCGAGAAAAGACAGCTCCGCCTTGCACTCTGCCTCCCTCAGTCTTTCTCACAACACCGTCCCACTCTTCATTATCATCATCAGCCGCCCACCAAAAGCACACTCTCGACTCTTCTCCCGTACGCTACCCTCTCTCTGTTCTGTTGGCTAAAAACTATACACCACCGGGGGCCCAAAATGATGCAGTATTCATCACCTTCACTGTCAACATCACGCCTGTCTGCCCTCAGCTTAAACCCCAACTAGAAAACAAGACCACTCTGCAGGGTGTCTAACCAACATTTTACTTTTTATGCTCAAATTCCAGATTATCCCACTAAATGCATCGCTGTCTGCAACAACACCCCCCATCCCCCCAAATCCTCCATCTCTGTCCTTGCTCTTCCGGCTCGCCTAACTCCCCACAGGGCTCACTGTAGTGGAAAAGATGTTAAAACAAAGAGAGCAGACAGTCCAGCGATAATCCTAAACACAGCAGCTGGGGAATTAGCTAGCCATTTGCTGAGGACTCGCTATCTGGGTTTTGCTGCTAACTATGCACAATCTTAATTGCTGTTAGAGCTAAGAATGTTAGCATTGTACCTCATTGTTGGTGGTGTTTGCCTTATTACTTGTCATCAGGGAGGGAATGGTAATTAAAAGGGAAGATGTCTTTCACTTTCACTGCAAATATGTCTGAGATGGTTTTCCAGACAGGAATGCGATCCTGTACTTTGATGATCACGTCCTGTCTGGAAAAACATTTTAGTTGATTCCGTCAGGGCCACTGTGTCAGTGGTTCTATTCAAATAAATGAATTATAGATGCACAGAGACCTGTTCTCTGTTCAGGGTATTTAGGCAAGGAGCAGTATCGGGTTTCAGACAGTAATGCTACCCAGAATGATACCAGTAATGTCTTCAGTACTGAATCACATATTACAACAGCAAAGCATTATTGATATCAAGCCTTCACATTACTTCAATTAGCTATAACTTTATTGTACATGTACAGTAGGCCTGCTTACACATTCTCTTTATCTTTCAGGGTTGTCATTCACCCATCTAATACTCTCTCTCTGTTTCTCTCACTATCTGACTACCTCTTCCCAGTTCATCCTGGCACTGGAGCGGGTGTATGCTCTGCCTGCACGCTGCTGCCTGTCTGATCCAGCAGAGCGCCAGTCCCAAATCTGTTACAATAAAGTGGGCGCTAAAACACCACTTACTTCCACAGCAGAAACCCAGAGAGAGACACACGCAAGATTTGCACAACCGCACCTTGGTCAACAACACTCAATGTCTAAAAAAATGATGTCAAATATTTGAACTACCCGAGCAGTGTTTGGTTTTACTTCTTGTGAGCTGGCACAGCCTCTACAATGGAACATTTATGAAGGAATTACAGCAAATTAAGCCCTCCTAATGTGCTTCTTTGAGCAACACACTCCACTGTTGTTGGGCTTGAGCCTGGCAGCCAAGTTAGCAAATGCTCATGCCATAAGCTCCAGGCTGCACATCTATCTGCTAGCTGCTGTTTTATTACAGGTGCCGTGGCTCGAAGGCTGCAATTTAGTGGTTAGGGGTACTGCATATAATTGTTTGGAGAGATTAGAGTGGATTTCTTTTGTCCCAGTCTGTGCTAAAAGCTGGTGAAGAGTTTCAACATAAGGTTTGGAGAATTGCCTTCTTCTCTGTCATGTTTCAGGCAGAAAGAGAGACAGGCATGCAGACAGACACCTGTGATTGGAATTCCATACTCAGAGCCGCAGGAGTCGTCTGAGAAAGGCTAGACCTGCACTTTCAACCCAGACTGACCGCATTTATTGTTCACCCACCCGACTGACATTCCAGGAATAAGCAGAGGTGGATCTTTCATCTGTCTCCCACACAAGGCCATCCAAAGGACGCACTGTTCTGCGTGTTTGCGTGCACACACACACACACACACACACACACAATCACGCACATACTATCAATCACGTCAACATTTGGCTGCTTTGTGGTTTTAAGAGGAAAGACGTATTACGTGAAGAAGAGGCTAAAAATGCAAAAGAATATATGAAAACATAATTCCAGCATGAATAAATTACACTCGTTCACTCAGGCTTTCATTCATCTTTCCTTCCTCCACACACAACCAGGCGTACTCGGTTTCCGTGTGGGCTTTGAAATGTCCTTTGCAATCCAGCCCCCCTACACTCCACCACAACAAAGATCAGAGACAGCAACCACCACTCACCTAGGTGGTCTCCATGGAAACTGTTGTCGTGGGATGTTCTACCATGGGGCATAAGGTCATGATGGGCAGCAGGTGGCCAGATTTGACCGGTCTTGCGAACGCTCACAATAGTGGCTTCTGACATGACCACGTGGCCTCCCTGCTGCCGGTGGTGACGCTTCTGGGACTGTGGTGTCGGAGGGCTGCTGCTGTCAAAAGAGTGCTGGGAGTTCTGGGAGTTTTGGGACGGCGAGCGGCTCTTCTCTCTAAAGGGCCGGCGGAAGGCCGTGGTGGGACTGGGTGAGACGTGGCTGGACTGGCCAGAGGAGAAGTCCTCCTCGCTGGACGTAAGGTTCTCGTTGGAGCTGCAGTCCGGTGTGTAGCCGCCGCCTCCACCAACGTCCTCAAAGCTTCCTGGGGAGTAGGAACGCCGTGGCCAGGTCAGGAGGTGGTCATCACCTCCCCCAACGTCCCTCATTGTGACTCCACTACCACCGCCACCGCCACCTCTACCATCTCCACCGCCACCTTCACCCATCATCACCCCACCAACATAGACACTGGAGTAGGCCTGGAATTCAGAGGGCTGCCAAGGAGGGGGTGGAGGTTTGCCACCATTGGCCCTCCCTGAATGTCGCTGGTTGGGTTCCCCGTCTTCATATTCTGCATCGTAGCCGCAGGTGCTCTCAGTGGACCGGCCTCTATACACTGGCCTTGCACGGAGCTCCCCTGCCACCGTTGCCAGGTTACCTGGGAGGGAGTGAAGGGATCGCTTTCGCTCCATCTGCATGGCCTGGCTGCCCAGGGTGCTGATCTTGTCGGAGACGTCACGGTCGTTGACCCTGACCAGACCCCGCTCGTGGTGGAATTCCATGTTGGAGTAGAATGGCGGTGGTGGCGGCGGCAGTTGCTTCTCCTGGCCCTTCGCTACATCACCCGCTGAGTGAGAGTTGGCCCGTTTGATCCTCTCAAAGTTGGACCTTAGAGCTGCCACGCCAAGTCCCATCCCCAGCTTGTCCTTGGGGTCAGAAGGCAGGTCCTTGTCTGGGGGCGGAAGGTTGGGCCTGCGGGGGGAGACGGAGATGCCGCCCCTCTGCTTGGACGGAGAGAGGCCATCTAGGTTGTCGCAGGATGTTGACTCAGCCTGCTGGGGTACCTCAAAGGCTGACTCCAGGCCGTCACCGTGGGAGGCCGACTTCCTGGCTGGTGGAGGCCTGGGTTTGGACCTGCCAGCTCCATCTCCAAGAGGCTGATAACGGCTCCTATCACCAACTCCACCACTACAACCACCATACCCTCCTCCTACTACTACTCCAACTCCACCAGTCTCCTGCATGTGAGGCTGCTGGGACTGGGACTCCGCGCCCTGTGTGGCCGAGTCCACCCCCTCGTTCAGCGGCGTCTTCCTGAAGCCCCACCGCTGCTTGTCATAGCTCTTCCTCTCCTTGGCCAGGAGGGTCTGCAGGTAGATCATGCGGAAGCGCTCCTTGTTCACCTCTTGCTCCAGGCGCCTGATGGACGCTTTGCACTTCTCCAGCTCCTGCTCGATACCGCCGACAGACCGCAGCTCCATCTTGGGGGGCTCCGACTCCGGGAATTGCGCCTTCCACGCTTCGATGAAACCCACCGGCTCCACCATAATATGCTTCCTACTTTATTTCTGTGACCGACCCTGGTTCAAACACACTAGGTGAATGATGCCAAGGGCGCACCGCTTGTCCTTTTTTTAGTCCAGATCGCCACAGAATCCTTATCGACAACAATGGCCACCTACAGTTAGAAAGCGCTGACAGTGTTTATAACAGGCCTTTAGGTAACCCGTTCAGAAACACACAGTCTAATTGCTGACACTTGCCGTGGGTTGCGCAGATGCAACAATGCATCCCATTCTGAACAAGAGAAACCGGCTCTTCAGTCAGAGGAATAGCTGGGAATGTGTGAGGCATAAAAAGGGATAAAAAGCTGTAATAGAGCTTGTCCTTCTCATGCATTATTCCACAAAACGCCACTTTCAGAAGAAGAAATCTTAGTAAAAAAATCTCAGCCACGACACAATGACAGCATCTGTCTTCGCCGGGTGACACGGGTGATCTGGCTCCCAGGGAGAAAAATGAAAAGAATTAAGTGTTTTAATCCTGCTAGATTTACTCACTGTCTGTGTCTACCAATCCGGGTTTGTCAGCGATAGCAGGTCCGTTCACTCTCGCCCATTCATATGCCAGTAATCCCAGGTGCTGCTGCAGCTCCGGACCAAGCGCCTTTGTACCATCAGCGCTCAAGGAGAATGGACAAAAAGCGCAAAACACGACGACAACATCTGAGTTTCTCAGAGGACGCGATCAAACTGGTGGGATCCGATGTAAGTAAATGAATTGTTTCGTTGTCCCATTTTTTCCACGGCATGTACGTTGTATTGTTGTTTTTTTAGGTTCTTTCCCAGGTTTATCCCGTTTCTTCGGCCGTGATGGTGCTGCTGCGTGCGCTCCCATCTCAGGCCAGCAACACTGGAGGGCTGCAGGAATGGGAGGGACCAGAGTGACAGTGTGCCTGCTGGTTAAAGAGACAGAGCACGAGATGCCGGTCACCCCTCACCTGATTATTGTTAGTCCCGGTTAATTTTCTGGCTTTGAAACTTAACTGTTCAAACTTCATTTTCATACCTTAAGAATTAAGGTACGCTTATTTGCATAAGCAGCCTAGGTCTATATATTCTCCCAGCTGTCATAGGTCTGGAAACTCCTGGCACATTTGGCTCTTTTCTTTATTTTACTGCAGTTGTATGATTGCTGGTTTGCTTTATCGCAAATTCAGGCAGCTACATAAAGCTTACAAATCATGTATTACTACAGGCTGCAATTTTAACACATCCTTCCAAATGTCTTAAGAAACAGTAAGCTATCACAACACCCTTTATTAGCAATTAATAAAGATAATTTCAGCACATTACTCATATTGCACCTTCTGGATTCCTTTAAAAGCTTTTTTCTGTAGTGTAGTGGCATCTTTAACCCAACGCTGCCACCTAGTGGCGTACTATCGTGTGTGTGAGATTTCTAGTTTACAGACAGCTGCTTTGAAAGGAATATATTTAAAGATCTCAGTGTAGAGCTCTTCTAAACTGCTAACCCTGTTGTATAGTTTTGCTTTTAATCCTATAAATGACTGTAATTGTGTAAAACAAAATCACTCACTTCACAGGAATAAAGAAAATAGAAACAATTCAAATACTATATTGTTTTATTTACCTGAAACCAAAACCTCAGTAATGCATGTACAATCATTATTAGTCATCAGTAATGATCGTCTTTTTACATATGGTTAATATTGTTCTTCGACCAGGTGTCACTGAGGGGGCTGCACTGCCCCCTCACATTAGATCACAGTTTTACAGCAGTTGATAAGGATACATGATAACAATAACAATAATAATAATAATGCAGAGGCTATAAGAAAATAGGAGAACATTGCTGTACTGCAGGATTACCAATGAATCAAAGTGTAAGTCTGTTGTCCTAATTGCAAAGGACTAACTCATCAAAGTAAATGGATCAGTGATCGGCCTACAGTAGTTACCAAAAGGGAAAAATGAAAGGTAAAAACTCAAAGTAGAGCACAGTGAAGCTCAGCATGAGTCATTTCTAAATGTCTAATATTGTGAAAATAACCCAAACCGTTACAATACAAACAGTGATTTCCTAATATCTGCGATATATCCATCTTAAAACCATCTTAATGTCATTTGAGTATTATACATTAGAATCTATAAATATAAAATGCAAAGCCTACATACAGCTGAAACGCATGCATGAATGTTTTGTACACTGATGTACAGCTAAGACCATTCAACCCAGTGTTTTGAAGGTTCTCTACGTGACAAGCTACCATGGAAGTTGGAAAATAAGTTCTTCATGCAAGGAGGAAAGTTGAGGGTGTTGAGAACTTCCCTGCACACAAAACTGGAATAATGTCATATTGATATAGCATCTGCACACAGAGGTATAAGTGTGTTAAGAAGTGTGTGTGTGTGTGTGTGTGTGTGTGTGTGTGTGTGTGTGTGTGTGTGGTCCTGTTGCAAAGGGAGCTGTGTTTCCTGCCCAACCACTTAAGTATACCCTTGTGTATTTTAGTCGTATTACTGCAAAAGCATGTCCTTTTTAGTCTGTGCAAGGGTACACACACTGCTGGTCATCATGGTGTCTGAGGTGTGTGAAGTTAGAGTGAGCACACAAACTGGACGGCCGGACGACTCCAGCCTCTGAGACCACTCTTAGAATTTTGCAAAGCTTTTATGAGAGCCAACCTAAAAAGGGAGAGAAAAACTACATTAGTACATAACACTATTTAAAACTTTCATGACCAATTTACATTTTAAAATTGTACAATTTTTCTACGGCAGCATCAAGAGTAGTTATTGGTTTTGTGAATATAAGCACGTGTCAGAAAGGTGAAAAGAATAGCACAGAGTGACATTCACAATAGTGGCATGTGGTCAACATCAACGCTTAATCTGTTTCAGGGAGTGTTTCTCTGAAACAGTCCCTGCTGTCCTCTTGTTTTATTAGAATCTATTGTAGTGAACTTGTATTTACCAGTGTGTGAAATAAGCAAATGGATACTCACTCTAGTGACATGGGAGCCAATGGAAGGCATTGAGGAGGAAAAGCACACAGTTGTTAAGTGGAACACAAACACACAGTGCAAACAAACCCAGGCTTCTACCGAAAAAACATGCTTTAGATGGGGTTTTCTCACAGGTGGAAATTTTCATACAAAACTATGCTTCAGTGGTCTAAGATAAGTGCAGTTGACTGTATGGGCTCTAATCCAACACTACCACAAAGTATGGTAAACCCAGCACAAACTAAGACCTCTAAATATTAAAGCCTCTAAGAGTCAAATATACACAAGATCTGTTTCTCTGTGTTGTGAATATCTCCTGCTCGTCATATTGTGCCAAGGAAACTGAAGCATTCATGTTTGAAATGATCTGTATTCAAGTATAATATGCACATACAAAAAACATTGGATATGAATAATGTTGATAACCATTGGCCTAGTATTAAATAAAGACAGAAAACACTTTGATTCAAAGGGTTTATGAGTGTATTTTTCCTTTAAGTAAAAAAACAACATTTTGGGTCCTTATTTGCAATCCACGTTAATTTGGAGTACTTTCTGTATTAGTATTTTTTTTTTCGTAAGACTTTTACATTACGGTCCTTTGAATCAAACGCAATGGAGATGGTAATTACATCATCCCCACTCAGTTCTGTCTCCAATGCAAGACACAAATAAAGTTAATGTCAAAAATCAATACAAACAATATATATCCTTTAAAAATGTTATAGGGAAGGAAAATTTTGTTCTGTTTTCTGCACAAGCAAATAGGGGCACACCTCAAATGTTACGCTTTAGCAAGACCGCTTAGGAAAAGCATCTAGAGATGAGCAAAAAAAAAAAAAAACCAAACAAAAAAAACCAAACAAATCTTTATCATATTGAGGTAGCTGTGCTCTGCCCAGTGCAGAAAAACTGGCTTATTTTCAAATCATTATAGTAAAAAAAACAAAAAAAAAAAACAATTACATCCATGAAGTTAATTTATACTCTAACATTGGGGGACACACACAATTAAATTAGAAATGAGAAACCACATACAATTCATGCTTGTTCACAGGACATGCGGCTTTTGTTTTTCAGGATTTTTTTTTCCCTCTTTTATTTAAGCGGAGCATTCAAACGTTCACTCCCAAACCTTTCCCCGTCCTCATCTGCCACACGGAGCTTGTCCTCTCTGAAAGAGTTCTGAGTTTATACTGAAGACACAATGGTAAACATTAGAAAAGAAATCAAGGCGGAATGTCTAAGCCACGCTGGTCAAAAAATTTACAAAGCCATAAAAAAAAAAAAAGTTGCATAAAATTTTATCTCTGTACAGATCAATGGATTTCTGATATCTTGAATTTTCTTTTCACAAAGGGGGGAGCTAAACAAAACAATTTGCTGTTGCAACTGTAGTGACATGAGACAAATTATGTTCCCAAAATCATTAAAAATATAAACCTTAAAGGCAATATTGACATTAAGAAGAAAAAATAAACAGCAACAGTATCTTTTCTTTCAAACCAGCAACAAAGCCCACAGCTACAGGAGTGATGATCTAACACTCGAACAAGCATTTAAAGCCTCACCCATTCTCAAATCCTATCCCAACTCAAACCAGGAGACTTCTCAATGTTAACAACTGATATTATTTGTTACGTTTCATGTGTTAAAGTTGGTCCTTCTCATACACACACGGTAGGCACACACAAGTACACACACTAACTCTACGAACACACACACTCGCTAGCTATGCACATGTAGGAAGGCAGAGAGGGAAGAGGGAGAGGGGAGAGGAAAGAGGGAAGTGATGGTGGTGGTGGTGGGGGGGGAAGTCGAGGTTGTGCTCAAGTCAATCAGGACCAGAACATGTCGGCCATGTTAGTGTCGGAGCTGTAGATCCAGAGGACCAAGGGGAGGGAAACGGCCACAAAGGGCCAGGAGATGCCCTCCATACATGCAGATAGGCAGCAGCCTTTGGAGCCGGCAGGCTTCTCCAGCTCTTTACCGGGCTCCAGGTAGTTCCTGGCGGCAAACTTGAGAAACTCGTCCAGTAGAATGACAGGCAGTGAGATCTTGAGCACCATCAGCCATTGTATCAGGTTTAGAGGGGTGATCTGGAAGATGATCTGAAAAGAAATACACAAGACAAACGTCAAACTGCTGTTCAGTCTGCATGGTAACACATTCCAGTTTTCAGAGACAGCAGACCATTTTAGCTTCATATTTGACAGCAGAATAAATAACTCTTGCATCATGACAACATTACTTTTGTTCTGTGTGAACCTCATTTCACAGTATCACATTCTACGTGTGACACTAAAAAGAAATATTTCTCACTGGAAGAGGCTCCACATAGAGGATGAGGAAGTGAAGGGACATGGAGAGGCAGATGGCTCCCAGCAGCCACACGTTCTCCCAGGGAGGCATCCTCAGCAGGGACTGGTTCTCTGACACACTGAGCCACAAAAACAAAGACAAATGGACATGTTTGTTAAAAACTCACTCCATGACTTAAGAGGCAGTACTTAAATAAAATAAATAATGAAATACTGCAATGTGTGTTTATTACCCAATATAAAACACAGGGTTTGTGTGTGAAAGTGGAACAATTGGTCACAGAGAGCATTATCTGGGGGAAAAAAATGACTAAAAGACCTAATGACCTGCTAATTTATTGGTAATAACAGCTGGGAAGATGCCTTGCTCAAACTAACCTGTTCAAGGCATTGCACATCTCAATGGTGACCAGCACCGACAGGGCCATGGTCATGGGATAAGGGGACTCAAACACCTTACAGTCCAGATCCTGGAAGTCTGGATTCTCTGGACCACACTGCAGGAAGTGGCTCTATAAGGAGTGGGAGATTAAAATAACAGATTAAAGCTTATAGCAGATTAAATTAAGTTTATGTGTTGAAGAGCGTTTTTAGCGTGATAGTAGTTGCTTGGCTGTAATTCATACCAGCTGGTAAAAGGTGATCCTGGGACCATCCTCAGCAGCAACAAACCACCAGGCAGCAGCACCAACAGTAGCAGCACCCACATAACCTGGTGAAGCAAACCAAAAAGACGTCACTCATATAATGACACAGATGCCTGGTTACTTAAATCCAAGACGAAGGCAAACTATAATTAGATGTAAGCGTTTTCTATTTACTACTAGCTTTTGCACTGATTAGGTGGTACTTCCAGGACATAAAACCACACGCTGGTGGTTGATGCTTCCCAAAGTTTTCTTCCAACACTTTTGTACCAGCAATAAAGAGCTGTTGAGTCCACATGTGAATAATAGAAACACTACTCAAGAGTGTCACATGCAGCAACCACTTACATCCAATGGCTAGGTATCTGAAGAAGAGCCATCCGGAGATGAGCGGCTCACGGGCGTTGCGTGGCGGCTTGCTCATGATGTCCAAGTCTGGTGGGTTGAATCCTAAAGCAGTGGCAGGCAAACCATCAGTCACCAGGTTGACCCAGAGCAGCTGGACAGGGATAAGGGCTTCAGGGAAGCCCAGAGCTGCAGTCAGGAAGATGCTACACACAAAAGAAGCATGATTATGATTAAGAAAGAGTTAAAAATAATAATAATAATTGTGTGAAGTTAAGGTATGATGTGTGTGTTTTTGTTTTTCAGAGGGCTTTAGTTGTACAGGGAATGGATTGTGTCATCCTTACCAGACAACTTCGCCCACATTTGAAGAGATGAGGTATCTGATGAACTGTTTCATGTTGTTATAAATGGCTCTGCCTTCCTCAACTGCAGCTACAATGGTGGAAAAGTTGTCATCAGCCAGCACCATCTCAGAAGCGGTCTTGGCCACAGCTGTGCCTGAACCCATGGCAATACCAATTTCAGCCTTCTTTAGAGCAGGAGCGTCGTTTACTCCATCACCAGTCTGAATGGAGAGTGAAAAATAGGGCAGGAAATTATTAAGGACACCAAATTTTAGAATGGATTTCAGTATTTTACTGTGTATAATAAAGTTTCCACTTGGAGATCACTGAATCTCATTTTATTTAGTTTTGGAGGGAACTGTGCATCAAGAGCATATTCAAACAGAGTAAACTAACAGGTAGATAGTAACATTTTATCAGTCCTTTTTTTCTTACCATGGCTGTAATCTCATCATAGGACTGCAGAAACTCAACAATCTTAGATTTATGTGAAGGCTCAACACGGGCAAAGCAGCGGGCCTTGACCACAGCTTCTCTTTGTGCAGCAGGTGACAGATCGTCAAACTCTCGGCCAGTGTATGCCATGCTAGAAACATCATCGTCCTCTCCAAAAATACCAATACGTCTGCAGATAGCCACTGCCGTCCCTAAGATACAAATGATAGCACATTTACTTCTTAAGGATTGCTGAAATGTAGTATTTGAGATCATTTTCCTTGTGTGTATTGTACTAGAATGTTCTCTTGCATATTAGAATGAACAGTGTAAAAAAAGTTATACAATTTGACAAATGACAAATCATTTGTCAAATTTTATCTCTAAGCAGATGTGACTCTCTCTACGTACCCTTGTTGTCTCCAGTGATCATAATTACTCGGATGCCTGCAAGACGGCAGAGTCTAATAGAGGCTGCCACCTCTGCCCTGGGAGGATCCAGCATGCCCACACAGCCAACAAATGTCAGATCAGTCTGGATGATAAAAGAAAAATAGATGCAACATTCAGAACACTTATAACTGCAACAATGTCACACCTGAAAAGGAACCTAGAAACCAAAAGCGAGACAAAAGCTTCAGGTGAATCCAGCGACTGTATCAATTTGTCCCAGCTCTCACCTCGTATTCAATAAAGCGGGTGGAGTCCTCTAACGCCAGGTCGTCTTTGTTCATGTGGCTGTCTCGGGTGGCCAGAGCCAGACAGCGCAGGGTGTCTCTGCCAGTTCCATATTCCCTGATCACAGACATTAGTTTTTCCTTGATGCCAGGCGTCAAGGGCACCTTGTCACTGCCTACACGGATGTGTGTGCACCTGTCAATCACTCCCTCAGGGGCACCCTATGAGAAGACACAGACAAGAGAATGAGGATGCAAATGAAAGGACAAAACAGTTTCTAAGAGAAACATTTTCAATAAGTAAAACTTTTTATTTAGTAACATTTGTAGGAAACCAATGTTCAGTTATCCTTTAATGATAAAGACTCACTCTAACATGATCATTATAGTACTTTCAAGTTAATGTAAGGCATTTATTTTAATAGCATGGATAGATATCCAGAAAAAAAGCTGGTCGGCAATATCTAGTAACACCAGTAATGTCATGTTCTTATGTCAAAGACTTGGACAATTCAAACCATACAGTAATTCTCAATTTGTCTATTTCTTACCTTTACAAACATCTTGCCAACAGAGGAACGGGCCTTATTAGGAGTGCAGTACACAGACATGGACTTCCTGTCTCTGGAAAATTCCAAGGTAAACTCTTTCTTCATCAGCTGCTTGATCACCTAAAGATATGATAAAACACAAATGCAATTGCCTTTTAACAGTTTTAGTTTTTCTGCATTTAGTTTGTTTCATCTTATTTGAATAAAGTATAGAAAAGTGCAAAAACATGTAAGGGAATGAGTGAAGAACTGAAGGTTGCATACAGAATTACAGGCGTTGGCTCTCTCGATCTTGGACAGGCCTTTAACATCTGTATCAAACACGTTCATCTTCTCCACCAGGCATGTGAGAGCCGTCTCTGTGGCCTCACCCACCTTCTCATACACACCTTTGGTCTGGACACACACATACACACACACACACACACACAGAAAAATGGAAAACCACATGGTCAACCTTCAGCAGAAATTGTCACAAAAAACATGTAAGGGATTATCAACTGAGCCACAATGGGGCTGAAAGATTATGTGCCAGTTAACATGCAAAAAACGATTCACAACCAACCTCATTATAGTCCAATGAGGAATCATTACACAGAGCACAGATAGAGGCCAGCTCCACCAAGGCATCATACTGGGAACATCTGACTGGTTTGCCGTCATTGAACCTAAACAAAACACAGATGTAGACAGGAAGTAACAAATGAGCTAATTGTGCAGACTTTATGAAAAACAAGGGGGGAAAAGCGTTTGTATTTGTAACATCTTGAGACCCACATGGTGTAAATCAAAAATACATTTTCACCTTAGCTTAGAAGGATCCCCTCCAAGTAGTGTGAAATGGATTTATTGTTATAGATACATTATCATCACTGGCGTATGAGACTGAATACTCACACTTCTCCATCCGGGGCATATGTGGAGCCAGTAATAGTGAATTCCTTTAACGAACAGTGATTCCCCTCTGCCCGATCAATGATAAACATCTAGAAACACAAACATTATAGAGACAAGCTATTAGTACTTAATACTTACACAAATCATCCGACACAATTGAGAATTTCAACAATATTTCTGTGCCACATTTTAAGTTCTGTATCCATTCCATCATATATTTAGGTATAAACGCCAAAAAGAAAAGATGGACAGAAAAAAGCTGAGATTCGGATGGACACTGTATCCAGCAGGTGGCAGCAGACTAACATCCACAGCAAAAAATTTCACATCATGAGTCCACTAGAACATAGAACAGAGAATAATAATGAAATGCTGAGCCAAAGCAGACACTGAGCACTCTGATGGGGAGGGTCCATAAATGTCATCTTACAGCAAGGCAGACACAAAATTCCTCTCTGCAGTCACACTACATGAATATACTGCATAAAAGTCGATCACTTTAAGACGGAAATAGTTTGACCTTGAGTATCCACATCTTTGGGTAAGGAGTCTGGTTTATTGAAGGTCTTCATAAAATTAATTCAAACTGTTTTCAATTGAAAGTACAATGAAGGAATGTTTAACCACAAAAAATAGCCATATCATATTAATATTTTATTCCCCGTCCAAATGTAAGAGGCTGTTGATTTTTCCAAGACAGGGATATTTTGATATCAGCAACCAAGGCCAAATCAGAGGGGGAAAAAAAGCGAAGCATAGAGGTTTTGAGTTAGACAACACCAGAACTACTACTATAGGTGTAAAGGGTACGCATTCACTCATACATAACACATTCTTACATACAAAGCACTACATTTGCCCAAAATCGAGAGGGGCAGGACAGAGATACATGGGGGATGAAAATAGAGATATCCGAATAAAATGATGAGCTGGCATTACGGCTGCACTTCCCTCAGGCACTCACAAGACTACAAAAAGCAGTGATGTCAGTGGCGGTCCGACCCAAAACAGAGCAAGTAGGGAATTCAATTTTATTACTACCCTATTCGGACAGGGGTGGTGACTGTCAAATAGCCAGGAATAGCATCCTATGGTTTCCAATATGAGGCCTTTCAAAATTGCATAGTTACATAGTTTTGACTTTGAAATTGTGCAGGATGAGCAAGGCAAGAAGAGACAGACAGGGGGCAGACAGAAAATCTTTCAACACAAGGTCAGTTATGCAACTCTACTGCAAGTGACTAACTACTGCATACTGATCAGCATGCTGCCTGAAAAAGAAGGGGGGAGTGAGGAGGGAAGAAAGGAGGAGAGAAACAGACAACCTACAAGATAAAGGGCTGAGGAATAGCACTGAAAAAGATAGATGGACGGAGCAAGAGGGAACAAATGACGCTAAAGGGGAAATCATGCACACTTCGTAAGACTAAAATAGACAGTAAATTGTAAATAGATAATAGTTCATATAGCCTAAAGTTTTAAAGAAGAAAATAAGAAAATATATACACATGTACTTTTGAGTGTTATTTCATCTCTGCCTGTGTACAACTAAATCCTTCATTATCCGCTATTAGCCATTCAACGTCAGCAGTGCTTAGTGCTCAATAAATCCCTACCATCAGCAAAAAGGGTTGCTTTATTGCTCAGTGAAATGTTTACACTTAAAAACAGTTCTCAGATGTCAGAAAAGCAGTGCTTGCTCTTTCCATGTATGGCAACTGTTTTAAAATTCTACTTATTTTTTGACTTTTCTCCCATTTTTCTTCTAGTTTAAAATGACCAACTCCCTATGCACTGCAGACCTCGTCACCCCTACACTGCCATCGGTGACACATTGGGCCGACACCATGTGTATGCCATACTATGCCATATTTTGGTACCAAAAATTAGGTCAGGGTCCAGAAAGAGATGGATCACTCAGTTTAATCACTGACATCTTCAGTTCCAAAGGTCCCACTGCATCTTCTGTTTAAATATTATGGTCTGTCACTTCTGCAATCCTATTCTAAAAAGGTACAAAAATAACACTAATTTCACTCACTTGCCCCATCCGCAATTAACTTTCAAATCAACTCATCCAGTGAGACACACTGAGCATGTCCTGTCACTGTGTGCTCATTTATCACTTTGCTGGCAGGAATTTTAGCTGAGCTGACTATTGAAGGTTACTGAGCCAACTTTAAATGACTGCCTTCAATAGCAACAGATGGCCTGTGAGGTAAATATGGGAAATCATGGAGTAACTATAAGATTTCTGATTCACATTTAATGCACAGGAAACCTTAGACTTGTGCCTTTAAATTAGATAAACATCCACTATCAATCTTTTGCTGATAGTAGAGGTTTCAGGTTTCTTCTCTTTGTCTCTGCCACTGTTCACCCATCTCTTACCCTGCACACAGACATCTGATTGGTGGTCAGCGTGCCAGTCTTGTCAGAGCAGATGACAGACGTACAGCCAAGGGTCTCCACTGAGGGCAAACTGCGGACAATGGCATTCTTCTTGGCCATGCGACGTGTTCCTAAAGCCAGGCAAGTAGTGATGACAGCAGGCAGACCTGGAGACAAATGGCAACAGAACCACAGAGGGAAAGAAGAGGATTAAGACATACGGGAGAGGAGATAAACGGTTACAGAAAGAAATGGAGACAGCCATTTATATTAATTTATTTACTCGTTATTTACTAAGTGATGAAATACTCATTATTTGTCCCTGTATCATGAAGCATTAAAAAACATCCCATAAAGCACAGCACTGGAACCTCTCAGCACTCAAGCATGTCAAGGACATGGCTGCACGTGTGAAGCTCTCCAGCTTACCCTCAGGGATAGCAGCAACTGCCAGAGCCACAGCAATCTTGAAGTAGTAGACAGCGCCTCGGATCCAGGAGCCTCCATGGACAGGATCATTGAAATGTCCAATATTGATCATCCAGACAGCAATGCAGATCAGTGTGATAACCTTGAATTATACAACATTAGTATAAATTTAAAAGATCATATTAATAGCAATCAATTAATCATAAATGAAATAAACATTATACAATTTGAAACAGAAATAGCTGAAGTTGTAAAATACAAAAAGGCAAAAAACAACAGTGTGAGAGGATAAGGTAGCTTAACAAATTACCTTGGATAGCTGCTGTCCGAACTCATCCAGCTTCTGCTGCAGTGGTGTGCGCTCCTGCTCTGTTGATGCCATCTCATCTCGGATTTTGCCAATCTCTGTGTTACCACCTGTGGCCACCACCACACCAACAGCTTTACCAGCTGCAATGTTGGTCCCCTGTGGAGGAGTTGTGAAAAGCAGTAGAAAAGACAGTAGAAAACAAAACATATTACACATACACAGCTTCTGGGCATAGGGGTAAAACTAGTTTAACAACTATTCTGAGACATGTGTCACAAAGACACAGAGAGGAGATTCAACTTGCAATAAGTGTCAACATGCAGCAAGAGTCAATACTTCACTTTCCTAAACAAATTGTAGAAATAATGGAAGCTACTATGAAAGCAAATATGAACGGAATGGAATGAGTGAACTCTTTAGCTGTTCAGACATGCACTCTGATTGTATGTTCTCTTGCATGTACAAGACAGAACAAGTAGAGATATAAATAGATAACTCAATATTTCCCTAAAGTGCTGTCACTCTCAAATAAAAAAAAGTGGATGTGAAGAGGGATGGTGAGATAAAAAAAACAACAATAAAGAGGATGAAGAGGAGGATGACAGCAGAACATTGTTACCTTCATAAGTGTAGTCAGACTTAGTGTAAAATAATACTGAACAGACTAAAATGGTCCTTGTGAGTCACTCACAGAAAAGAGCATGTTCTTCTTGTCCTGGTTGACAGCACGTGGGTCAGGCACCGGGTCAGTGTGTTTGATCACAGACACTGACTCTCCTGCAGGAAAAGGAAACGATATGAAGGAGGGCAGCAGTGAGAGTTTCTACGCAGGAGACCAAAGTTAGTTGTGATGCTTGGTTGATACTTTGGGCAGATGTGTGGAAGACGCTTTGCAGCTGACTGAGCAGGCCTGACAATTATCAAATACTGCACTGCCACTGCCTTTCAAAACCCATATGTGATGTGTGCTTGCACTGTGTGTGTCTGTGCGTGTAATTAAGTGTGCAAGGTCTGTACTGTTCTGATAGAGTGAGGCAGGGAGCATTTGAAAAGCAGTATGGCCATGAATGGGGAAAGGAAGCAAGGAGAAAAATAGCTGAAACACTAAAATATCCCATGGAATTTGCTACCAATTAAGGCAGCAAAGCAAGACAGGAGCCTTAAGGACTTAATTCACATAAATCTCTTCTCTCGTCCATTATACATCCCTGAATATTCTCCCCTTCTAATCTTTTACATCTACATCGCTGTCCAATTATCCATCCACAGATTCATCCATTTACTTTTCTTTTCCTCCACTTGTTTTGGCATTGATTGAGCAGCCATGACAACAGTGTAATGAGGGCATGTGCGTCAAAAAGAGGAGGAAATTGTTTATTCTTGTTCCGTGTCTGGCTTGGTCAAAAGAGGTGAGTCGGTTGCAAAGGCAGGCCAAGAAATTATGTACAAGTAATGCATGTCTACATATATGTTAGCTATACTGTGAGGACGCCCCGATCACATTTTTTGCCGCCGATACCGATTGCATATCGTCTATGAGCCATATACCGATCGTTTGTGTTTTATAGCAGCTAGTATAGTAGTATTAAAAAATCAAATACTGGAATACCTTGAAAATTGCCCCTTTTTTAACAAAGTGCTTAAAAAGTCCTTGAAATTCAAATGAACCACACAACACTGTCTTATATTTTGACTAAAGTTTTGTTCATGAAGTCATTATAATTAAATTGCTCAGAATCACAAATTGCTCAGCTTTTCATCCACGTCCGATTGATCTGGGCATCCCTACTATACAGGAAACATACAAAATGTATAATCAAGAGCAATGGGTGAGGGCAGAGACACAAACATGAACAGAGACAAAAAGGGGCTAAACAATTTAGAAATTGTTTTACCTGTAAGAATTGATTGGTCTACCCTCAGTGTGGTTGACTTGATGGAAGACAGCCTGATGTCTGCAGGCACTTTATCACCAACTGTGGACAGAAACAACAAAGCACAGGAGACTCTTAAGTACCTCTTCACAATTTAAAAGCATCTGTAAATGGCATTGACTACAGGTGGATGGATACTTTGTACAATACAAGCAATAAAAGCAGATGAGTGGTGTTCAGATTTGATGAAATACCGTATTCAGTCATGTAAATGTCCTACATGTAAAAAGACAACTCTTAAATTAGAGCATTTTATCATGAAAAGAGAAAATACTTTAAGATAAATGCAATAAACAAACAAAAATTACCACACACATACACTAAAGTCTTGGAAATAAAATCAACTGCTGTGTTACCCCAACGCATGGTCCTTGGGAGTAATAAAATAATCAAACTCAAGTTATTTGTTGGACAAAGGCTGAGGGAAAGTCACGCATTGAAAAATAATTAATGTTCCACTCTTCTCCTACACAGGACACAAATAGATTGCTGCATTCTTTCCACTAACACTGGCTTTAACAATCCCCAGTAAAACAAATGTAAAATGTAAATACACACCAAATTCTAAACAAGTGTTTCCTCTGCAGAAAGCAGATAAGTAACATTAAAGCCAGACATTTATTAGTTTTGCTTAGAAGGGTATCAACAGTTTGACTCGTTTGTAGGATTTCACATGCAGTTTGGGTCTGATCTGGGCAGATAAATAGTGCATCTGATAATGAACCAGTCAGCTTTTTGGTTTGATTGAAGAAGTATGTAAAAGTTAGACCTTGTTCTGCATTAAGATGCACATCTGCTTTCAAGTGATATTTTTTTTTTGAGTTTACCATTACAAAGCACATCTATGGAATGGGACTGGAATTACGAACATACAATATATTATCTCTTAAAAAAGGTCAGATCCATGATGAAGAATAAAAAAAAAAAAAATCTAACCTGAGACAGTGTTTTTAAAAAAAGAGTCTTAAGTATATTAAAGTCTTATTAAAGTACCTATTATGTTCCTTGTATAATACTGAACTATTACAGTAAGGCCACGGGCCAGCTAAAGGTCCCCATAGCACCCAAAATTGATGGCTGATGTTTTAATGAAATTCTTAAGCACAATGCCACTGTTGCATAAAAGTGAAATATTACTTTCAGCTTACAGTAAGACATCACGCAGCTTGAAAAGATGAAGGTAAAGACAAAATATAAAGCAAGAGATCCCTCTGTGGACAGTAGTGATAGACATGTAAACCAACCCTTGGGCCTCTGTAGTGCCCTTCTGAGTCGAGAGGAAGAGAGGGGAAAGGAGGAGAGAATGGGAAGAGGGATTAGAGGAGTCGTGCAAAACACACGTCCAAAAATGGGAAAACTATTTTGATCAGTTGCTAATGTACTGCTGGATGAGGAGGAGGGGGAATGATAAAAACTTCTGCTTTAAAACAAGGAGAATCCGCTCTTCGTCATCTGAGTTGAAATACAAACAGTGTGACGTGTCCTTGCATGCAGACTGTTCATTCATTGCCACCATTCTCATGAGTTTGTGACAGATTTAAAAGCCACTAATACAGAGACTGAAGTGAGGAAATTCTACTCAAGAAGTAACTAATAGAACAAACACATCACTGCATTGTTTCACATCTTGCTTACACTATACCAATAATCCAAAATGCACAACCTGTTGTAATGCTGAGTTCATGGTGAGTGATAATACTTCTGCACTGTACCAGTTGCACTACCAAATTTGGTCCTTCACTTGATTAGAGGCTATCAAAACCACTTCATCATCACCTGCCTGCTTTCAAACTAGATCCCTCTTAACTGACAGGAGATGGTGATAGAGATGAACAAGCATAGCATGAGGGAGGACACAAAGGAGATGAGCAACTGCAGTTAATGGAAATATTTAAGACCCAAAGCCTGTGGGAAGGTTCCTACAAAAAGCCACTAATTAGAAAACCTCCTACCTTGAAGTAATAGAGAAACACTCCTATTTAAAACCCATTGGTGTATACTAGGAATAAGGTCACAGCAATTAGAATAGCCCACTTTCACAGGCAATGAGAATAGTTTGGCAGGAAGAAGGCATAAGATCTATTCATTACTCAGGCCTTTTAAATGAAACCCTTATCAATAACAAACATAGGTATGCTGGTAATATTAAATTTCCAACAAGTTCACTGTCATGACAAACCTATTTCTCCAGGGAATAATTAACCTATTACAGTTCAAAGAGGAAATCATGCATTGGTCAATAATAATTAATTAGATAAATAAGCATAAGCTGCAATTATCAATGTCTCTGAACTTACAGTTACTGTTTATTGTTGTTGCTACAAGTCATTTTGGCACAAAATTAATAGTTATTTTGCAATTACCTACAGAAATTTGCTGCAGTGACCCAAAATTTGCAGCTGTTTCAACTCAAGAGTGAAACAGCTATCTTTCCTTTCATCTTACATCACATGCTCTTTTTTTAGCTTATTTTTCTGGGAAAGAGTGGTCAGCCTCTGGGATAGGGACCTCTCTTTCTCCCATGTGAACAAATGATTTTATCTGTGCTATATGTTGCCTAGAGTGAGGTACAAATGCCAGTCTGCATACACTTGAGTGATAATACCCCATCAGCGTCGTTTTCATACCCTATCAAGGGTCTGTATCCCCCCTTTCCTCCCTTATACTAACCATGGTCGACACCCCTAACCCATGTGACTGATAGTATAAGTCTTGACACTTAGGAAATGTTGCAGAAAACAACCATAAAAATATAACAAAGTCTCTGGATTTGAATTACAGAGCAGATTACACAGCACCCAACTATGCATCATGGGGGGTCCAGTGAAACTTTAAAGGCCTTAAGGGAGTATATTTGCTCTCCCAGTGACTGGGGCTCCCTGATGTGCTAGCACGTAGGCTTGCAGCCTTCTGGGACCTTTCATGAGGTCCTCCAGCACTCAAGGGACTCTTCCACTTCTCTTATGAATGGAAAAATCCCAAGACCAAACCTTAACTTACACAAACACACATGACACTGTGCATTCCATATCATATTCTGTGTGTTCCAATAATGGAGCAACACCTTGAACATGTGAGAGGCAAAGGGAAAAAAACTAAGAGCATGGACAAGTGGAATAGACAGTCAGCAGAGGATGGGCAGAAAAAAAGAGCTTGGATGATGACAATAGACAGACTATCCTACACTCTTAAACACAAGAGAGGTAATCTGGCCATGTGGCCATCTGGAGCACAAATTATTTATCAAATTGAAGCTAACATTTCTAAACGTGACATCCTGCCTTGCTGTCTCCTCCCACCTAGGGCAGGACAACATTAATGGTGAACACTGCCATCAGACTGTGGTTAAGATAAACCACAAGCCAGGAAGAACAGAGGTGATCAGTCTCACATATCCGAGTTACATACAGCCAGCAAGAAAGAATCTGCGGAGAGAAAGAAAGTGGGAAAGAAAGGACATTTTATTCCTTATGCACAGGATGTTGTTGCTACAAGGGTCAAGGTCATCACTTTGGCAACAGACTAAGAACCTCTTGTCCAATAAGGAAATGCTAGGTAAAACAAAAGAGAGCAAAGAAGTAAAGAATTGTCACTGTTGCCTCAGCAGAGTGCTGGCAGTAAATAAAACCAGTAGACTTGCTTACGGTTTTTAATGAAACCTTGCAATACTCCAGAGAACAAACTCAACTGAGGGACAGTGAGTCACTATGATGTGGGCAACACAAGCCAGAAATTGAAAGCATAACTGAAGACAACTAGGAAAGCTAAGAACCCTCCCTGTAAAATGAGGTGATGTGAAAAAAAAAAGAAAAAAAGAGTAAAATCTAAAACTGAACTGGCTTTTGCAAGAAACTTCAGAGCACACAAAGGTTTACCTTAACCATGACACCTTACTGTCATACTTCTTATGGTCCTGCATGGCTAGTTATGTAAAGCAACCCTTTCTGACATTGAATGCTCAGAAATGTTTGTATCGTATGAACGTTGAACATACGAACATAAGAGGGAAGGTGAACTTATCAACAACAGTTCAAGACATTTCATATTGGTGTAATACATTAAGTGACAAAAAGATAACCTACACTGATATGGGCACTGCTTGGGGGAATTCCATAATTTAGGTCCATTTAAATTCCAAGCTTATGCAGAATTTCTACCCCACTCACAGTCAAAAGTGCTGCTGCCCAGTGATGCGCTCAATGCTGCCAATAAAAGTGTATTTCTTTTGGTGTTCACAAAGGGGTCCGTAAGTCAGCAGAAGTAGCCCACTTCCCCTATAAGCAGTTACAGGAAACCCCGTTGACAATGTTTTTTGACTGCTAGTGTCTACAAGTGTAAAACAGCCCACTGTGTCCTGTGCTCACTGAACACAATTTTAATGTACACCTAAAATGTGAATTAGGCTGGCTATAGGTTAGCTATAGCTAAATTCAGTAATTAAAACAGTAACAGTAATTAAAATTTTGCTTAAATATAGTAGAATCAGAATGCACCAAAGGCCACCATATTGACATCTTGTCTAAAAATATTTTCTCTGAGAGGTGACTGCATTAGGTGACTGGTGCTAGCTAGATCCTTTCCCATTAAGCTGACAGCTCAGAAGTATGCCACTGATGCAAAAGGAGGCAGGTGTGTCATGTGATGCTCTGCCCAGAAAGACAAAAGCAAACTGTGACTGTCAATGATACCCAATTCATACTGCAGCAAAACAATGAACTGTGACAAGTAAGCAGTCACTGTAGGAAAAACATGTTTCAGAAGACATTCCTGAGATCTACTCCTGATAGATAGGAACAAGATGAGGAGGCTATATGGGTCACATGATCACTGACATTGTACAGCTGAGCTGAATCTGGTATCAGGAACATGACAGTAGGGTTGGGTACTGTTATTGATAATCAAATTTAGTTGATTCTGATTTCAATTGCAATTCTTGTCTAACTGTGGTTATATTATTAGAGTAAGAAAATAAATATTTAATAAAAAAATATTGAATGCAAAAAAACAACAACAACCACCGTATTTTGAGCAGATAGAGGCTGCCAAAAATCAAACTGGCATATATGACTAGGTACTTTGAGTCTTTTTAATAAAAAGATAAAAGCAAAAAATATTCTGTATTTAGCCAAGCATACGTTAATCGTTTAGTGCTTTACATTTGTTTTTACTTAATCTCAAAGTGCTCACATTAGTTGATTCTAAGCCATTATGAAGTATGACTTGGCACATCAATGATGCTGCAAAGTTATACCATAGTACAGTAAATGTTATGTCATGTTAGGCAGGCCACCTCCATTGCATGAGATTATTTTTATAGTCATTACATTTTGCTGTATCATTACTGTACAGTATTTTGTGATGCTTAACTAAACTTGAGTGCTAGCTCCAATATTGTAAACGCTATATACAGACACTGGTGTTTTGGAACTTGTAGAGCAGACCGAAGCACAGTAGGTCCAACCTTCCTTTTCAGTAACCAATAAGCTGAAAATGGAAATTGGACATACAATTCTCTCTCTCTCTCTCTTTTTATTTAAGAGTGGTTTTATTCTATCATTCATTGTCATTTGTTGGAGGCAGGTCAGATTTAATTTCATGTTTGAGAAAACAGATATTCCCGCGATATGCAGCAGCTGCAGTAAAAAGTTACAGTCACTATAAGCCATGATGTTATGTCAGGCAATTATAAAAGTGCTGATTATGGTTTTGACCCAACTGATGTCTAAAGTCTTTATTTAAAAAAAAGAAAAAGTGTACTATTATACAAGACAACTTTATCTAAAATTAACAAATCAATTCCGCACTTATAAAAAAACAAGTCAGTATGAGAATTAACAATCATTTTCGCACACTCAAGTTAGACTAAAGTAGTTATTTAAATACAAATTTGTCCCACAAAGGGTAATACAGCGTTGAAAGACACTGGAACCACACTGAGTAAATCCACAACCCTTTCTTTTAGCTTCTGACAAGATTATAAACAGACAGTAAAGACATCTTTTCTGTGACCCTACTCCACTAATGTGGAGAAGTCTTTTATGGGAAGCTACGTAATTAACACAAACAGAGAAAAGACAGAAAAGAGGCCCACTGAGAAAGACTAATCAGTAAGAAACCACAGAAAACAAGAGAAATAAGGAGCAGTGACGCAAAAGAAACATATGTGGCCCTATCCAAGTTGAGGTTAGCCAAGAAAAGAAGATGTTGAAGAACAGATTGGACCTCTGCTCTTGTATTGCATAACTGCTTTACTCGGTACTACCATTATTCTGAAATTGAGGGGGATGAACAGAATTAGAGATCAGCTGTGTGTGTGTGTGTTTAAAACTGTAAAGTGTACGTCATAACACTGTTGATGTTTACAGAATTGATGACCAATGTTATCCGTACATCTCTTACAGTCACCAATAGCATCTGTGTGTTGAATTACAGCCACAGATTCATCCCCTATTTATTTTTTTTAATTAAAAAAACAAACAAAAAAATGATATGCTGCACATCACTGACTTATTAGATGAAACAAATGGAGCATATTTGTCAAGCTTGATCAGAGAGTAATCTTTTCTGCAAAGTTTTTACGTTAACTAATCAGAAATTTAAAAACTGGTCAGGTGACTCATTCATAATCAACTTTAAGACAGATACTAATACAGACCAACCAATTAAAAAAAACTTTGCTCTCTTCTGTTAGAAAAAAGGCCAACATGAATAAATCAAAACACATTTCTTACTGCTATAAATTACATGATACCATGCTAAACTCTTTGGCCAACATGCAGATTATCTGTAGTTTGCAACCTACAAATGTCTTGCCCAATGTATTTCAGCCGTTAGAATGCATGCCTACAACTTTTATGCTCAACATGTTCTCCATTGCATCCATCTCCTTTTTTTGGCTTTGTCAAAGCGATCACTCATGTTCTTCCACACCCTCTGATAAAACGCCTCTTCCTTTCCAAGTGTGGTGGCTCTCTCTTTCCATGAATGTAAGGCCATCTGACTGTCCTTTTGGTCTCTCAACGAAGATTGAGATGTCTATACAGGCGTACCTGTTCAGACAATCTACCTTTGAACTAGTCCATCTTGAAATAAAATGCCCTGCTCAGTGGCTGACCAGTCTCTAAAATTAGGGAGGTGCCTGACCATCCACTGCGACGACTTGTGAAGCCTACGAGCATTATGCAAGAGGCGCAATGACATCACTTTTGGCGAACGCACCCTCCCCGACAGAGACACTGCATCGAGGATAAACAAAGTTGTTGTTTTTTGGCATTTATGCTTTATTTTGATAGACACAGTAGAGAGAGACATGTAAGAAAGGGGTGAAAAAAGAGATGACATGCGGCCTTGATACATGGTACAAGCTCTACCAGGTGAGCTACTGGGGCGCCTCAAACATAAACAAAGCTTAATACTTTAATCTTACCCGCCACCTCCACAATGTCCCCGGGCACAATGTCCCTGGCCTTGATTCTCTGGACACTCTTCCTATCCTGGCGGTACACCTTCCCCATCTCTGGCTCATACTCCTTAAGTGCTTCAATGGCGTTTTCTGCATTTCGCTCCTGAACAGTAGAAATAGGAGGAAAAAATGTTAGCGTAATTTTCACACAAACACCAAGCATGTCACAAAAACTGGATGAAAAGGGAGATGGAAACAAAGCAACCTCTCAGATATGCTGTTTCAGTTAGAGTGCTATTAATCAAAATGGACTGATGAGAATCTAATCTTTACATAAGCAAAGTGACAAATAAAAAATAAACACATGACCAGCAGTCTAGGATAGACAGTGGAGCAGAATTATTTAAACACTGGGACATGTTGTAAAAGGATGAAAAAAATTTAAAAAGTGAACTTTTGCCTTGGTCACATGGTTCTTTTCAGATATGAAACAACACACCTTAGAGTTACCCTAACTATGGAACTTTTTGACTACAATGGCATTCTTACTACAGTTTCCCCAAATGTTCCGTTCCTGCCTGCTCAGTTCCTTCCTAATCATTCTTCACTTGCCCTTTTCTGTTAGGGCTGACTTGTCTGACAGATTACTCTCAGATTGGATAGTTTAGTGGCAGCGCCCAGCCTGGCAGGCAGGCAGGCAGCTCTCAACGAGACATGGCAAGACAGCGCACAAATTATGGTCTTTTGTAAGGGATAGTAACAGGGACACAGAGCCATTAAAATGGCTGCCAGTAAAGGTGAGGCTTTAAGATTAGATTATAATCTTAATTTCAGAACAGGTAGGGACATATCACTAACGACAGAAAACAGCAGATACAGCCTCCTCCACTTCTACTTTATTCCACTTTATATCAGCCACTTCACAACTGTGCATTTACACAAGCCTCAGCAGAACCTTCATCGAGAATTTCATTTACAATACACTCCAGCAACCTGGTAGGTTGGGTGGATCTCTGCTTGGTCTTCTTTGACCAAGTATGCTGTGTTGTGATTTACAATCATGGGGATTGTTCTTCAAATGAGTTTTAGACATTTATCCCAGGAGACATTTGCGCAAGCAGAAACACCCTTTTGATCTATAACAAGAGTAAGAAAAATGCTGAAAAATACCACTGACCTCAGGGGAAGACGTTATCCACAGATTATAATTCAGGGGTTCCCCTACTTGTTGTTATAAATCTGTATGGGGCATGCAAGGTCTTTCTTAAAGTTAGCTAGTGTGTGTGAAACAAGCAAGAATCTAGTGAAAAATCTAAGGGATGTAGTGTATGGAGTGTCAGTGTATCTGTCTATCATTACTGACTCCAGGGGAACATGCTGTTTTCTGGGAAATTCTGAATTTGATCAGAAAGGGTGCCAGTGAAAAAATAAAAAGATAATTCGTTTTTCCTGTGTGTCCTGATGAATGCCTCCATCCACGACTGTTGCTACCTTTGCTTCCTGTCTATAATTAAGGTGTATGTTGACAAATCAATACTGCTTCTCAAACGAACGGACACTGTAAATCCTGGGGGAAAGCCAAGACTCGGCAGGCACATATAAACACAAAGACATAAAAATACCTCCTCATAAGTGGTATTTAAAAACAACTTATTTTGTTTTATAGTTTTACTCTTGAGGACTAAGGGCCAATCCCAACACATACCTTTCCCCTAGCACTTAGCCCTACCCCTCCATTTTGCGCATTCATGTGTAGGGGTAGGGTGTCCCGATTCTTGTTGAGATCGAGGGGAAGGGCGAAGTGCTAGGGCTATATGGCCCTCAACTGAGGTTTTACAGAGGGACACTTCTAACAGAGTGTTACGAAAAATCTCCCACAATGCCTTGCGCATCATTGTCAAGATGGCGGCAAATTGTTCACAGGAAACAAAAGAAAATCACAAATTATGTATTTTCTTCATAAATTAAGATTTAAAAATTATAAATATCGGATCATCTTAGTTTAATGTTGTTTAAACATTTTCTTTATAATTTTTTTTTTTTTTTTTTTTTTTTTTTTTTCGCTAGTTGTGTGTGTCGTTAGTATGCTCATGTCTCTAACAAAATAGGTAATGTTATACCATTGTTTTAGGACTGATTTGTGCATGACAGTGCCACATTTTCACATATTTACATGTCGCATTTCCCCCTTTTGATGGCATATGACGCCCAAAATTTAACTCAAGTCCAGCAGTGAGATGCAAGAGAAATCACCACAGCTGAAGATGGCATTGTGAGATGTCCGGGCAATAAACTTGTCACGTCTGTTTATAATGCCATCGGAGACTACTGATGACGTATTAGGGTCTTGAAGAGTTGTTGCATTTCAAAGGGGAATATTTCAACCAGTACTCCTTGTAACCCTGTTTCAAGGGGTAAGGGGCACTCGAAAAAGTGAAAATAAAGAAATGGGTTAATGCCGCCTTGCTCAGTGAAAGGGTAAGAGCTAGCGTTTCTCTAAAAGGGTAAGTTAATGAATGAGGACCGGAATATATCAAGTAAGGAGAAGTGTATGAGATTGGTGAGTGTTTACCATGAGAGTCCAATAGGATGTGTGCTGTATCCTTGAGCTGAATGGGCAATGTTATATTTCGAATTTCTGTCTTTAATGATAAAAATTGAATTATAAGCTTTTCCATTCCATGTTTCTTTCCATGGCATTAGTTTCCTCCTTCAGTAAGACTCATATTAAACTTGTACATTCAATACACATTTGGTGACTATCAACGTGGAAGAGGCGCACATTTTCTTTCTGTGATATCATGCTTTTAAGCAAAATCTGTCAAGTTTTTGAGACGTGTCTTCGGTTTTTGCTCCAGCTATTGAGCTATTATCATAACATAAGTTTGATATGAGGAACAACTGGCAGGGCAGAGTCAGGTAGCAAAATTCCACCACTCTTCATCTTCCCAGCATTAAAGTGACACCATCTGCCATCACTCCTATTTAGTACATTTGGACAAATCCTCATGAGAAAAGTTACTTCATAAGCAAAGCTCACCTAACTATCCACTGTTAGGTCATCATTTTAAATTGGCAAAAAGAAGTCGTTGTCTCAACTTTCAAGGTAACTATTTGAGTACTCATAACAGTACATAAACATTTGGCTCAAGAAGACAAGTTTTTAATAACCCATACTAAGGTAGATTTGTAAATGTAATATGCTTACCTGCCAGACTCCTACAATGGCATTTGCTATGAGGATAAGGAGTATAACAAAAGGCTCCACGAAGGCTGTTACGGTTTCTTCTCCATCTTCAAACCAGGCCAGGGCCTACACACAAAACAGAGAAAAAGAAATTAACAATAATTAAACATACCAAAAGAAACAATTAATACTTAAGTGTGAGATACTGAGACCATTGTAGACATTACGGAATAACATTACCTGCACCCCCAAAGAAACACTATTTTATATTTGTGATTCTTGATTTTTGCAGTAAATCTTTTATCTTATGCACCAAAAAAATAATTCAAATGTGAAAACCTACTTGGCAATAAACCCGATTCTGATCAGGTTTGTTTTGGGATTTTCACGTTCCACGCACTTTGCTAGTAGGCGAAGTTGTGCCAGAACCCCACTTTGACTTTTACATATTTGGCACAATGATTTTAAGTATCTAACAATCATTTAATAATTCATAATAAATATCGAGCCAGCTTCTGCCAGTATTGCAAACTGGGCCAAGTGTGTTAGAAAGTCATGTCACAGAGACTGAGTGTAGTAACCACTTTCTCCTCTTTTAGAATCTGTGCCAGGAGTTAAGTGTGTCAAACGAAATGCCAACGGCCCCCCTAACTTCTACTCCAACCTATTTAAGCATGGCCAATCAGACGTCAATTTCAATTCTATCAAGTGTCTATTAAACAATTTTGCACCTTTCAGTTCCTGAGCAACTTAATATAATGTCTAACAAATGTTTGTATACAACTTTGTAGTCTAAATTTTGTCATGCTGAAATACATGTAAATGTGTCTGCATGTGCTTGTGTGATTGAGAGCGAGCTGCATACTACAGGCAATGATTTATAAGCTTTGTAACCATAGCGAGCTGTCATCGTCATGCCTTGGTGACGGATGATGTTCTCATCCAGTAGGCCAATAGTCAATCCTAGTAGAAAGAGGCCACAGGATAGTTCACCTAACACTGTGTCACACAAACTACACTGGGCACTGCCAGTCATGGTGACAAGAACACAAGCATCACAAGTTATGTCTGTCCATTTATGGAACCGTCATGTTATATTCATGATAACAACATGAATACTGGACATCAAAGTAATGTTGAGAGTTTTAGGCAACATGCTAGAGTGTAGCGGCACGTTAATGCCAGGAAACTCAATTATGGACTTCTCAGATGTCTGTCGCTTTCTCTCTTTAACAGCCAAACTCAAAGCACACTGCTCATTCCAAAAACGTGCCACATAATCAAGTGACATTACTATCTGTTCCCAGATTAACAACATATCAGTGTTTCTTTTTAAACTATGGACTTCTTGACTATTGATGCGATAATAATCTTTATGAAACAACAGGCTCAAAAAGGCTGCAATGACTTATGATTTGCTTCAAGAGCAAAAGCATGTATGCACTGACATAATACCTTAAGACAGAATCATGAAAAAAAAAATGGTCATCTGGGTTGTGTCAACAGAATCTGGGCGCCCTTCTTCTTCACTTTGTACAGCATTCTTGCTAAGCGGTGATCTGCACTGAATTAATCAGAGAAGGACTATATACACTTCGTAGGATGACTGAGCTGTGCTGAGAAAATAAAAAACCCACTGAACTCATAACTGAAAGGGTGAAAACAAAGTTGGTGGTGGAGATGAACATAGTGTTCAACTGACAGAATGTCATGTTTTACTATTTGATTCCCCCCAAAACACTGAATATTCTTGGTGGAAACAAAGCAGTCCCTTGTAAAGATCTCAGCGTGAATTACCCTCTCACTACTTTAGCACTAAAATACCCTATCTTTACTCAACTTTATCTTGAGTTGCCCTTATGAGTGTCACTACCTGCTCACAGACTTTGACTACCACTACTCCTGATAACATCGTACAGGAGGTATAGCACTTGGCTGTACACAAGTCAAATTTGAGCAACTGAATTTATTTAACTAAGACAGCTCTATCTGGCCCATACTGGCTGAATGAACACTAAACAAACAACCTGTACAGTTAACAAAACATGTGTGTTATACTTACAAAGGATATGCAGGCAGCAAGTAAAAGGATCCTCACAAGCAAGTCTTCAAACTGTTCAACCACTAGTTCCCAAAGGGATTTACCTAGAAAACAAGAGTTACATTTAAAAAAAATGCCAATGTTTCCCTTTCATTGAAAAATTAAGAATGAGAGATTCAAATCATATACAGGTGACTCCTTGCATTTATATAAAAAGGTACACTCACCCTCCTCAGCTGGCAATTCTGCAGATCATCCCATTCAGACCGCAGACAAGAGAGATGGACAAGCAGTTAATTAAATGTCAGTACTTGATATACAATAGCATACTGCTGTAGCAGCACTGACGCAAAATTACAAAGATACACAGTACAATGGAAGATGATATGTTTACTGAGTCACAGAAGTGATGGTTGCCAGTATTTCAACATACAGATAGTGACGTCAACAACCTCTTTTTATGTTCGGCATGTCGCCCGTTACAAACCGGGAGCCATTGGCCATACATGACATGATTGTTTTTGAACAAACTGATGTTAACCAGCTCCTTACCGTTTGGTCCATATCGTTCCCGTTGTTTCTTCACTTGCTCTAAACTCAGACCTGTGCTTTCATTCACGTTAAAAAAGCTGTAAACTTCTTCAACCGTCTTTGTGTGTGCGTTGTCCATGGTGAACGGCCACTTGAGGACAACGTTTGTTTCGCACTGTTGGTCCCAACCTCAATCTGTCACGGTTCTCTCCTCTATTGATGTCACCCCGGCACTTAAAACAAAAATACTTGAAAATATTAAGAGCACACCACGGTGTTGACTGTTACCGGTTAATTAGCTATACAACAAGACAGCGCAGCGTACAGGTGTCTTGCGAGAGTGGACGAGTTAGCGGCTCCTTAGCTAACGGATAGCTAACAGGCTACAGCTAGCTAACTGTTGGGCTCCTATGGCTCCGCTTGAATTCGCCGGCTGTGCTCCGCTAGCGTTCCCGTGAGACCGAATTATTCATATCAACGTCGCAGTCTCAATTGGATGTTTTAATACCTTCCTCTTCTTTTGAAACGGCGAATTCCAGAATAATTCTGTTCAAATAGATGTTTTAAACATGTGCTTAAGTTGCAGCTCGGCTCCCTTCGACCACTGCTTCTGTGGTGCGGAATCTCTATCGTCCTTATCTGCACCAATCGCGTTCGTCCGCTGCAGCTCTCGCGTGCGTCGAATGCGGTGTTCAGTGTCCGCATGTGGAATCAGCTCATTGGTTGGAGACACCGGAAATCCTACTCTCTCTCTTTCTCTGTCCACGACGCTGTCCCTGTGTGTGTGTGTGTCATGGATATAGTGTGCGTGTGTGGTTTCATAAAGACAGTTCACATTATATTTATGTATTTATATTTTCTACACAATTTCCAAATACCACCCAAGCCACAGTACGCTTATGTGTTTAATTTAATAATATGTTTTGGGGGAAATTAACAATGTAATAACAGACTTACCAGAGACAAACTCAAGAATATGTTTTCTGTTTTGGTCTTATCAATGAAATACACAAAAATACAAATACACACATTTGTGATAAACACTGTATTACAAACAAGGTCAAGGAATATGATAATAGATCATGTGAAAAATGTGCTTGAAAGATATAAAATGTATGTAGACTGACTACAGTTGTGATTTTTATGGACTGGTCAAGGAACACTTGTAGGCTTTTCTTTCCCTGTATTACTCCAAGATACTTTGGACGGATATAGAGAACTTTGTGACACTGACACTTGGTAATGCTTTAGAGATGAAAGTATGACATCCACAAAGCAAAATGGTCAAATTCCAATTATATAACTTTTTACAAATTAATTTAAATGTTACAGCAATACTATATGTACATTTTATAGCCAAAAAGCAATCCAAGCCGCCTACATTTTAGTTGATCATAAGACTGTAGTATAACACCCCTGGCAATGTAAATAGTTAACTTGTTTCATGTCTTTTTCATGTCAATTTCAATCTCTTCTATGGTCTATATACAATTGAAGAATGGAGATTCCTCTCTGTAGATTCTATAATCAAAACAAAATGTATGTTTTTTCACATATGTAGTTTATGTGCTCAGTAACAGACTGATAAATAATCTTAGATTATTATATTTCACCACATTTCATCACCAATAATGACCAGTTTTCTGATGTTACTGACCAAAACCCACTGTTCTGTTCTGTTCTACTCCCAAATGTCTTGTTCATATAAGTGAGTTTCTTATTTCTCCACCGTTCCACTTAATAATTTATACTTTGTTCACTACTGTGAAACATTCTTCAATCTTCTGTTCTATTTTGAGTGAGAATTGCAGGTAAATGAGAACACAAGTTTAGATGTATGTTAAAAAATCCATACTTCCCCCTAATGAATGCTGCAAGCACGAGGCCTGGTAATAGGTAATAGCTATCAGTTTATTTATCTTATATTTGTCAATGTTACTGGAGTTGTGTGAGAAGAATCCCATGCTCTGTCAGACTGACAGAGCAACAGTGTCAGTGATATAACACAGTCCTTATCATTGGCTCTGTAGCCTTTTATCATAGTGTCAGAAAGAATTTATCTGTAAAAGTAGTTCTAAAAGTTGTCTTTGAAATGATACCATACAGTCAAATTGGGCAGTGACATGTCTAAGACTACATATACATAGAAAGCATATACATATACAAAGAACCCTTTAAGCAGTTAAAATCAAAATCCCTAAAGACGATGAGATAGCTCCTGTGTGAGATGGTTTCTGTCTTTTGCAGCCTACAGTATCTACTGTCTATCTGAAAGTTATATTCAGACACTGTGATTAATGTGTGCTGCCACAATGAGACGGCTGCTCAATGACAAGGAAAGACTAAATCTGTGCAGCTATAGTGACAGTTGGAATAGCCTGATAAAAAAATCAAAATTAAAACCTTCTTCTGCAACTATGTATATATATTATATATACAGAGAGAGAGAGAGAGAGAGAGAGAGAGAGAGAGAGAGAGAGAGATGGATATCATTGTGATTTTTTAATGGTAATGCCCATAAACAAATACTTGCTATAAAACATAAATGCGTATGTCTTAAAGGACAATTCCCACTTGGTTTTATGTGACTACAGTAATGTCAGTTGTTATGCTTCATTAACAAGAAATATGCTAAATGTGGAAATAAATGATCCTGTTATTTTTTTAAAAAAAGATACCAACAACATATAAGAATGCAGTAACATTATTGTGATTTTCTTCCCCAAACCTAAAATATACAAACATAATCAAAAATGTTAGTCACAAAAATGCATATTTCACCTTCACTTTCACATTTTTGGAAGCACACAATAACGTATAGTTTGTAAATCTAGAACAATATAATTTATACGCTGTGATGTAAGTAAAAAAAAAAGTGTGCACTGTGGAAAATGTACTTAAGTTACAGCATATACTGTGGGTAACTATGCAGACTTCAACCAAAATAGGGGCAAGGTCAGAGTAAGGGTAAGTGATAATTCATAATTTCAAGCTGAATAGACACTTAACAGTCCATTCTTATTTCATGCAGTACTAAAAACTGAACACAGTGTCTCAAAAAGCAGAAGGATTAAAGTTATCACCAGGCAGACTCTCAATGCATCTATGATCCTTGTTGGTTGCAGCATCAAAATATGGTTAACTCTATTACTATTATACAAATCATATAGTGCTGTTAAGCCTGAATTCAGTTATTATTCTGCAGAATTGTAGCATTGTTGCTTGAGTAAATACAAATCATGATTTTTAGAGTGAATGGCACAATGTGGGTTGAATTAAAAAACAAATGTTAACAGTGATATTTTCTCCCTTTCAATTTAATTCGTGTACAGCATATTTCATTGTTTGCAAATAAAGTCGCTCCATTCCCTTTTCACATTTGACAAATATGTGATGTTTGTTTTGCTCAACAGCTTATGTAACTCACCCAGCAGGGTCACAGCTTTAACAGCTGTGGATTTCTTTTTTCTTCTGACAATGAGGACAGTTTTTATATTCATTATTTTTTTTTGGGGCTGTGTTGGCGACTGTGGCCAACTCGCACCATGTAGGAGTACAGGTGAGTGTAAGCTTTGCAGAAAGATTTAGGTCTGCTTTGACAGATTGTTTAGTGGCTCACAGTGAGGCCAGTCCACTCTCTTTGGAGACCGGGGAATCCCCATCAGACTTCAAATGCTGACTTTGTCTGACTCCTGGGGATAGATGAACATTTCTGCCATTATGCAAAAGACACGGTTAACATGTCACATAGGGAAATTTTATTGTTTTTTTACTCTTTTGTCATTTGAACCTGGGGGTTATTTTAGGACAACATAAATTTACAATTACCACTTGTGTAGATTCTCTTTACACTCAGTGATTTCATAGCTTTTTAATTTTGAGATTTAACACTCACTCATGCCCCTGTTTGCTACTGTCATAAAGAAGGCTATTTAAAGCAATAACATGATAATTTATCTAAAAATGATCCTACTCTGAGCTGTTTCATCCAGCAAAACCTTATCACCTGCACTACCAGTATTGAAGAATCACTGTTTCACATTTACAATCACCAGAGTCCAGTAAGATCAGCATGTTGGAAAAATGGGCACATGCTAGGTGTGATATGGGATTGTGGCAACTGGGGCCCTTTTCCCATAGCATGCCTATGTTTGGCATTCGGTTTTCAGCAGAAAACTAGCTGATCACCTTATAAGGTGTGATGAAAAAGTGTAAGTGCGCGTTCTAAGGCCATCCCAGGATGAGAAGTTTAAAGGTTTGGCCTCTTGACAACCAGTATCCCTCGTTGTTGTGGTGTCCTTGAGAGAGACATAAACACCTCTCTGCTCTAAAAGTGCTGAATCTCTTTGCCACTATAATTTGACTTAAGCGTTTACCCACATGCGTTACAGTTACATGAGTCACAGCACATTATGATGAGTGGCTACTGTAAATTAATATAGTAAGGACTTCTTTATATGGACTAAAATGATGGAGAAAGGCTTATTCTGTGCATTATGTCTTTGGTTTATACAAAAAAAAGACATATTTGTCATCATGTCTGCTTGCTTAAATTATATGAAGAGTTCAGGTGAAGTCGGAATATGGTGAATTGAGCAAAAGTGACGGGAAGTCTTTGTGAACTTCTAGACACAAGCAACCAGTCTATACAACAAGGTGATGAGTATTAGCCTATAACACGATATATTGTAGTCTACCCTATCTGAAAATTATAAAGAGCAATAACAGCTCAGTTGATGTTTTGCTCTGACTATTCACTGATAGTCATTGAAGCCCGCCTGAGGAAAAATCTCATGCTGTCTACAGTTTTCCAGAGTATAACAACATGACATTATCTATGAGAGTCAGATAAGACCGAAAACCATAACCTAAAATACAACTTAGTGCCATTTGAATTTAAAAACCAAACAACTGGATGACTCCTCTATTTGTGTGGTTTTGCTGCACTCGAGTGGACAAAAATATTACTACATGTGGATGTTTCTCAAAATTCTCTGTAATCCGTAATTTAGTTGAATGTGGTGGGGGATTTTTTTGTCCTTAATGTTATTCCTCACTAAATGTCAACCATAGTCAACACATGAAACCAATATTATTACATTATACATTACATTATATTATACTAAACTGATAACATAACAACAGTTCTCTGAGAGTTGGCTGTATGCTGAGATCCTGCAAATGTGTTGGAAGATGAAAGATTATAATAGTGGTCCTGAAGTTAAGTCCTTAAACACGTGCAAAATGAGTTTTAGATTCATCACTTGCTCACATTAAGAGACTTCATAAACGATCAAATTAAAAAGTTTAATGGTTTGAATGTGGATGTAAAATTCCCGCGCAAATCGCAAGGTTTATGATAAAATGAACAGGGACAACGCTGCAATCAAAGAGGGTCTTTGCATGTTTGCATTCTGTCCAAAGAGAGGCTACATTTACAGTGTAAATAGATCCGTATATACCATATATACACTGCTATGACGTATGCGGAAGAGAGAGAGAACAAGACGAGTCTCGCGATATTTACATCAGGGGTCAAAGTTGACGTTGGCCATGTGTGTATGTTGCCGCATCTACCACAGCACTGTTAGATACAGCTACAGTTTGTACTTCATTTATAAATATTCGTGAATATACTTATTAAAATTTGGGTTAAAAGGCTGAGTTACGTTTTTAGGGGATTGTTTATTTCGTCAACGGTTTCCTTAAAGTTAGGTTTGTCAGAATATTCGGTTCTGCTCCGCGTTAGCTTCCGTAGTTGAGCTGAAATGCCAGTTTGCATCTTTTAGCGGCAGGATTTTCTAATGATGGCTTAACGTGACATGTTTAAAATCCGACCACTGTTGAGTGTCTTAGTTAACCACAGACTGACGTCAGAGAGAAACGGTAAGCCAACCTGATAAGACTAAGTGAAATTGTGTCAATTTATTCAGTCTGCAAGCTGTGGATGAGTTTGTTCCTGTACTGCTGTTCGCAAGACTTATCAACTTCACAGGTGGCCTTTATAAGTTCTTTTGCATGATGAGTGAAGGATCCAGAGATGAGCAGACAGCCAAGCTGCTGAAAAGAGCCAATGAGGAAAATGAAGACTCTGCTGAGAGGGTGCAGGTTACAAAAAGGATAAAAGCAGAGGGGGAACCCACTGAAGATGAAAAGAAATATCCCAAAAAGAAAGTGGTCCTCCTTTTGGCATACTCAGGAAAGGGATACTATGGCATGCAGGTACATACTGTAGCTGGTTTTCCTCTCTCTGTTCTAAGCACTTAATTTTTTTGTACATCCTGCTAAATTTAAATGTTTTCTGGTTTCAGAGAAATCCTGGAACCTCTCAGTTTAGGACCATTGAAGATGATCTGGTCACTGCGCTTATTAAATCTGGTTGCATTCCTGAAAACCATGGCGATGACATGAAGAAGATGTCTTTCCAAAGATGTGCCAGAACAGATAAGGTTTGGGTTTACACAGTTAACACAATAGGAATTAATTTCACAGCACTAAGCCAACAAGGAAGTTTTGAAAAAGAATGAAATATCCGCTGTATTGTGCCACCTAACTGTTGTATGTTGTCACTGTTATGCGTTACCAAGTGTAATGTAATGGGGAGTGTTATCATATTTTAACGAGCCATGATAAGCTGCATAATAAGTTTGCATACATCATTGTTACTGGTATGTCATTATGATAAACTGTGTTGGTGTTTGTCTATTTGAATTTGTTTAGGGTGTGTCTGCAGCTGGTCAAGTGGTGTCTCTAAAGCTGCGGTTGATTGAAGACATCATTGACAAAATCAACGAGCATCTGCCACCACAGATCAGAGTGCTCGGTGAGACATTGGTTCTTTATCTTTTTGTATTTGCTGAATTACATTTTGAATAACAAGCCCAAGATGTTGGGGTGATGAATGCTAAAGGATAAAACCACTAACTGGTTTTCATAATCCGGTCTTGTTGATTGGAGCTGAGAGGAGGGGTTTTAACATTCAGCAATTCATTTTTACTTCTTTTCCGACAGGTCTTAAACGGGTGACCCAGGGTTTCAATTCCAAAAACAACTGTGATGCCCGTACATACTCCTATATGCTTCCAACAGCGGCCTTATCCCCAAAAGACTATGATACTGGGAATATAGCAGCCTTTCGCCTCTCTCCAGAGACACTTCAGAGGGTGAACTGTCTGTTTTCTCTCTACAAAGGCACCCATAATTTCCACAACTTCACCTCTCAGAAGGCTGCAAGTGACCCCAGTGCCCGCCGCTACATCACAGAGATGTCTTGTGGAGAGCCTTTTATCTGCAGCAATACTGAATTTGCAGTGATCACTGTGCGAGGCCAGAGCTTTATGCTGCACCAAATCCGCAAGATGATCGGACTGGTGATTGCGGTGGTAAAGGGCTACGCGAAGGAAGAAGTGATGCAACGGAGCTGGGGACAGGAGAAGGTGGACGTGCCCAAAGCTCCAGGACTGGGGCTGGTCCTCGAAAGGGTTCACTTTGACCGGTACAACAAACGATTCGGAGGGGACGGGCTGCATGAGCGTCTGGAATGGGACCGCGAGGAGGAGGCAATCAAGGCCTTCAAGGAGGCTCACATCTACCCCACCATTGTTGAGACAGAGTGTCAGGAGGGCTCCATGGTCAGCTGGATGTCCACACTTCCTATCCATGACTTTGAAGCCACAGCTACTGACACACAAGACAATGAGGACCAAAAACAGGTATCTGGAAGTCCTAATTTATTTAAAACCCCTGATGTTTGACATTAAATATCCATTTTGTTACATATTCTTATTCATTGTTGCCCTCCATTTCCCACAGGACAATGCAGATGTAGGAAACAACTCTGATTAGTTCACCCTGCCTGCTGAAAGAAGAGACATTTTCTCACCAAAACATTCTCTCTCTTTTGTTGGGAATTA